>NC_041393.1:146911853-146925859 GCF_002162155.2 Triticum dicoccoides
GCATTTGTCTGAAATGTGTGTGTGGGGGGGGAGTTACAGTTCTACCCCTGCCTTTAGGCTTCTCGGCTTGGATCTGTGTACTGAGGGTCGGCGATAGTAGAGTAAATTTGCTTCTCCCCAAATAGTGGGCAGGAGCAATTTCAGGCGAGGAGTGCGTGTTTTGAAATATAGTGGGCGCAAGCGATTTCGGGCAAGGAGACCGTGTTTGGAAATAGTGGGCGCAAACTATTTCGGGCAAGGAGAGCGTGTTTTGCCGACCATGGTTTATGAATTATTCGCCACATGTCATTTCGGCCGAGGAGAAGGCGTGATTGGATGAAGTTATGAACCTACCCTCGATGTACAACGGGCCAATTGATGCGTGTCCCACATAGGATGGTAATTTCGCGTCTCCCATTTATTTGCTCGGGAGAATTCCATCGAGCAAAGGATGTTTAACGGTTCGTTCAAATTTTGGGAGAACGAGCATCCATGTCTACCTTACCAAGTCAATTCGAATCAAATTTTGAAATATTAGCTTGGCACTTATTTTTTAGATGGAGAGATGATGCTCGGGAGTAATGTGTTTTTACATGCTCATTCCTAGCGATATACTATATGACAAATAGTTGACCCACTCAAAACGGGAATCAAACCCAAAATGAAATATCTCGATTCAATGAAATAGCTCATTCACCAGGTCAAAATAGTGAACTAAATCCTAAATTGAACACCTCAATCGAGTAGCATGTTAGTATTATATGTGACAGCCTGGTTTTTGCCCTCTTTTCTTTGCCTGGTTTTCAGTTGATTTGAATTTGAGTTTGGAGTTTTTGAATCATTTCATTTGGACCTAACAACTTGGGTACCCCTTGCCTTTCACCCAAGTGCTTCTACTCCTTCTCAAACCACCACTTCACCTCTGGATCATCTCAAAATATCACTTGGAATATTTTTCTTAAAGGAAAAATATTCATTTTGCCCTCCAAAACCCTAGCTAGCCCTTTGTGCTCCAATGCAACCCTAATTTTTCTTGCCCCTAAAATCCTGATAAAAATCCCAATTATTCTTTGAACCTTAGGGCACCTTTCTGAGCAAAACATTTCGTCACTCTTTGGAATATTTGGGCTACAGAAAATATTTCAATTTCTGGACAAAAATGGTAGTTTCTACAGCAACTACTATTTTACTAACTCCATTGTAGCTGGTTTTTCTTGTGCCTCTTTACCTTAGTAAGTGTTGGCTAGCCTCCAAAGCTCATCCCTCAACTCCCAGTGGTTTTACCACAGTAAACCTCCAAAGTTACTGTCCAGAAACTTGCTTCGAGTACAAATTCATTTCTACTACTCCTGGAACCAAACCCAACCGTGGTAACGCTCCAAACTACCAAAGACTACACGCCAGACATGAACTTAGCGCTTAGGATGTCTTGATGTCGTAGTTCACGCGGTGACCGTGTTCGTCCAGGCGTGCCGGCATGCAAAACACGCGCTCTGAGTGCTACTGAGCGCTCTGTTGCGTGCGTGCTCGCTACCCAGCCTGCCCGAGCGTGCCAAACCGCGCCACCATCTCCGTCTCCACCCCCTTAACTCCTCCCTGGCACTCACCGACGCTGGAGCTCGCCACAGCGGGCACGGGCATGGTCCGGCCAACGACACAGTGCACGGCACACTTTGCTCGTCGTCTTCCCCCTTGTCCCTATGCTTGTCCGCGCTCGCTAATAGTTCCCGCGTGAGCTCCGTCCTCTTCCCCCTCTCTCTCTAGCGCCGTTTGTCACCGAGTGCCGTGGGCAGGTGTCCTCCGGCAGAGCCCGAACCCCCCTCACCGCTCGCCTATAAATGCCGCCACCCCCAGCCTCCTCGAGCACCCGCAACCACTCCCACACTCACCACAATTTAGTAGGAAGCCGCAGCCCGGCCGGGCAGGCCGCGGGCTGCCATCCTCGATCCCGAGCTCACCGGCGATCCCCTCAGGTCGCCCCCGCAGCTCCAGCCCCTCCCAGGCAAGGGCAACCCTGCTAGGGCCTCCGCCACTCTTCGGTGAAGCCGTTCCGCCCTGTTGGAGCCCCTGGAGCCGCCCCTAGCCGCCGTCGTCTTCGTCTCCGGCGACCCCTGCCCTCTACCTCCACTGGAGAGGCTATTTCCGACGCCATCTGACCACCCCTAGACGTGCTAAGGGTACGGGCAGGTGCGCCATCATCTTCTCCTTCGACCCTCCTCTCGTTTGACCCCAAGAGCTCTCGCCACCGGCGTGCGCTCCAGTGAAGCTCCGCCACTCTCTGTTTCCCTCTCCCCTCCTTCTCACCTAACTAGCGGGGCCCGCTAGTCAACCACTCTGTACGCGCGCGAAGCGGTATGAGTGGTGGCACCCTGGGCTTTTACGCCTTCGACGTCACCCCCCAGTCTATTTTATTTTTATTCAAATTCATTTAAATCCAGAGAACTTCAAACAACCACAACTTTTTATCTATAAGTCCAAATGCATTGATTCTTTTTTGCGTTGTGTTCTTTGTCCAAAAATCTAGCAGCACCCAAAAGATGGGGTTTTTCCTTGCTGTCTAGATTTTCTAGTGAATTTTAGAACGTTTCTTGATTTTTATTTTTGTGGTTTTATTTATTTTCAGAAGAGCAGGCTTGTCTTGAGGATCACCAGGAGGCTTGTCAACCTCATCTGTACTAAGGCAAGCCACATCAACATCTTCATAGTGCCACTTCAATATTTGTGATTTTCCTACTTGAATTTATGATTATTCATGCATTTAAATTATTAATATGATAATTATATTCTGTTAGATGCTTGTTATATTAAATATGCTTGATTTATAGAAAGTTTGAAGTGAATCTTGTTGATAAGCTAACAAGGATTTAGTGATGAGTAATGATAATATAATATGGTTATGGAGATAAATAATTAGAGAAATCATTTTTGCATGATGAAAAATGATTAGCTTGCTAGAAAAGATTCTGGTTTAAGTAAGGTTTGATCTTAACAAGAGGAGTATCATGAGTTGATGATTGCTCCGTGGGAGCGTAGTTGACTTAGTTATTTTCGTTGATATGTGATGCATATGTTGGTGATGCATGTCATGGCATTATGACACCGGTTACTTTCACTTTAAGCTGAACCTGATAAATAACTCAACTTGAATATGTTGTTGACCGGGTCATGGTGCCGCTGAAACGAGTATTTCCTAGTGCAACCACATTTGCCGGTATGGGACAGCCTTAAAGCATTTCATTGTCGTGCCTCTGGTTGGTACCCTCATCTAGGGAAGGTTATGGGCGTGTTGTACCCTGGCCCGGTAAGCAGGCATAACCTTGTGAGCCCGTTGTTAAGTTTTTGGTACAGGGTCCCAGAGTGGATCATCGCCACGACGGTGGTCGATGTGTATTGAGGTAGACACGGGGCCACCCAGGACTAGCCTGATGGGGATTAAGTCAGAGTGGCCGGGAGAGTGTCATGGCAATGAAGTGGTTTCGTCGGAATGCCGTTGGTCCACCCGAATGGGAGTGCGAGGCCATGGGTTCCGTAGTGTGGGTCCAGTGTGCTACCTCTGCAGAGTGTATTAATCTATCGATAGCCGAGTCCACGGTTACGGACACGCTCGAAAGTAGGGTACACCATGGGTCAACACTTAATAAATATGCACACTAAGTATGCATTAACATGATGGCAGAAAGGCCATCGTGTTGAGTTGGGCCATTTGTTGGTCGGGTTGTGACCGCTGTAAGGATCACGGGCCATTTATTGGTTGTCTTGTGATCGCCGTAAGGATCACGGGCCATTTGTTGGTCGGGTCATGATCGCCGTAAGGATCATGGGCCATTTATTGGTCAGGTTGTGATCGCCATAAGGATCACGAGTTTGTCTCTGTGTTCATCTCATTTGTGGTCTGTAACTGATCATGTCCGGTAAGCCAGTCCAAGGGACGAGTACCACTTGAGCATGATCACAGCATGTTGTATATATTGTTGCATTGTTATTAATTGGTTAAATATCACGATATAGTTTGTCATTATGTTTATGCTTGTTGTGAGCTTGCAAGTACATTCAATGTACTGACCTGGCGTGTCATGCCAGATTCTAGGAAAGTCTCGTTGGAAAGGAGAGCTGTCCGAGTCTAGATCGTGTCCACATCGGTGTCCCTGTGCTATGGAGTTTCGCTACGACGTTGTTCCGCTGTCGCGTAGTTGTCATGATCAAGGCCCCCTTTATGTTCATTAAATAATGTACATATTGTTCAGCCGCACCGTGTGTCTCACCTGGCCTCACTAACTGTTGTAATATAAACTCTGATCCGCTAGCATCAATAAAGCGGTTGCTTTTCTATACCAAGTTGTTGTGTGTTGCCAGAAGACAAGGTCTCTGGGCTAGCAATGCATGGTAAACCGGTCGCTCTGAGCCAGGGTGCCACAACGCTTGGTATCAGAGCCGCGCCGACTGTAGGCCATGCTAGACTACGACGAGTTAAGTGGACGTTAGATACGAGTTGTAGTTGAGTGCCGATAGCAGTTGTAGCTGGTTGTTGCATTGCATGCACTGATTCTTATTTTTATGCTAACCTACTAATGGTTGTGAGTGTAGATGGCTCCGGCGCTGTATCCGTGCAAATTGCAGCCAATGCCATACATGTGGCCGCATCTCCTTCGTAACGTGTGGCGTCGGTTGTACCCCCTCGGTGACGATCCAGTTTATCATGTGTACCGGGAGCGTCTAGCTGACTGAGTGTATGAGTATCACGCAGTGGTTACTCTGCGCACCAGTTCTGATTCCAGCACTTACACTCGTATTTCTCGGAGTGATTACTCTTCTACCGCTTCTCAGGATGTCCAGTTCGAGGTACTTGTTGAGCTCCGCTACAACGAGGTCCAGATGCAGAACCACCCAGGTTTCCACTACTATCCTTCTTTGCACGATAATGGTCGTGTCCGTTTCCTTGTCATTGATTCGGAGTCTGATAGTGTTGCTAGCCACCTTTCTTGCTATATCACTACTAGCTATCTTCTGATCTACAAGCTGGCTCGAGAGCTGAGTCGTGCCCGTACTGCTTTAGCCTCTGCTTTAGTCTATGCTAGCTCTGTCACTACTCCAACATCTGTAGGATTTACTCCCTATATTCCTGCCAGTTCTAGATCCCCTGTTTCCCCGGTTACTCCTCCGAGTAGCTCGGGCACCGCGACATTGAGTCCACTTAGTGCTCCTGCTGAGTGGGTTTCACTTCTCGCCACTCCTGTAGCCCTGATGATTCACCCTCCACCAGCCCCGGAGGGAGAGCCCTTGAGGCAGCGTCGTCGTGTCGCCTTTAACCCGAAGGTCTCCGTTAACCCCGCCAGTTCAGGATCCGAGTCCGCTTCAGGAGAGGACCTCGCAGCACCAGTAGAGCAGTAGAGCTTCCGAGTACTCGTAGTCGTCAGGATGGAGTACGGATGTAGTCGTACGAGTCATGATGTTTCGTTTCATGTATGAGGGTAGTTGGACCTGGCATGTTGTTATCTTTCATGTATGAGTCTATGTATAATTATGTTGGAACTTTATTTTATTCGCCGTATTTTCTTCGCCATTTCAGTTTTTCTTGGGCTTTTGTTGCTGGTTTCTCCCTAGTTTATCTTGAATGCTTCTCATCTCGGTTGCATTGCCTTGGGGAAAATCATATTAGGATGATGCGGGGAGGCTGCAGTAGCAACATTCGCGAGGGTTCTCCTGTTCGTCGTTCCGCATGACAGGCAGGACAATCACCCGAGCCGTACGTTCCGCCACCGCCCCCACCGCCAAATCCGCCCTCCACCGAGCAAATTGTGCGTATGTTTGAGGAAAGATGGAGTAATGATCTGATTGAAATATTAAGACGTCCTCAGGCTGTGGTTGGATAGAATGGTAATCAGCCCGGTCATCACTCCAAGCTATCAGACTTTCAAAGGACTAAGCCTCCCAGTTTCAGTCAGGCCATTGATCCCTTGGATGCAGATGATTGGTTGAGAACAATGGAGAAGAAGCTTGAGGTTCCTCGAACTAATGAAGGAGATAAGGTTCCATTTGTAACACATTATCTTGAAGGCGCTGCTGCCATATGGTGGGAAAATGAAAGAGCCATATGGTCTGCTAATGAAGAAATTAACTGGTCAAGATTCAAGGAACAATTCCGAAAATACCATATCCCTGCGGGAATTATGAAGACTAAGCAGCGTGAATTTCTCGCGCTCCTCCAAGGAAGTCAGTCTGTGGGCAAATATTTGCAGAAATTCAATCATCTGTCACATTACTCTCAATATGATGTGGCCACTGAGGAAAGAAAGATCGACATATTTCTTGGTGGATTAAACCCGTAACTCCGGTGTACTCTCAGTATGTTCGATTTCCCAGATTCCAAACCCTGGTGAACAAGGCTTTCATTGCTGAAAGGGAGCACAAGCTTGTATCAGATAATAAGTCCGCCAACAACGATCACAAGCGCAAGTTTGAGCCAAGGAAGGAAATGCAACTAGTGCAGAAGGCTCGTACCTGGCAACCGGCTCAGGTAGCCTACAAGCCCAATTGGCAGCAAAATGTTAACAAGACCACCACCCAAGTCAAGAATGACGTACCCCACCCAACTCAAGAAGATCGTCTGCGCATCAATTCTTGTTACAGTTGTGGGAAGATCGGACACTATGCCAAACAGTGTCCCAAGAACAACCGAACAAATGCTATATTCAAGCCGCAAGTCCATTATATGGAGGCATGCCCGAACCATCCCGACAACATGGGATACGTTCATCACATCTCCGCCGATGAAGCCCAAGAGAACCCCGAAGTCGTCATTGGTATGTACCCTGTTAATAACATACCTGTAGTGATTTTATTTGACTCTGGGGCTTCCCACTCTTTTATTTCTCGGAGTTTTGTTACCCAAAACAAATTTCCTTGTTCGCTTTTGGGCAAGAATATGCTGGTGCAAACCCCGGGATCTCTAATCAGAAGCAATCTCGTCTGCCGCAATCTGGAAGTCAATATCAACGGAGTCTATTTTCCAACTTCTTTGATACTTATTGAGTCTGATAAGTTGGATGTTATTTTGGGTATGAATGGGCCGACTCATTATCAAGTGTGCATAAATTGTGCGACCCGAGAAGTCACTTTGACCAGCCAAGAAGGGCAGACTACAAAATTTTATGCTCGTAGAAGCATACCCTCAAAGGAAATGGTCTTCACAGCAGTGGCTGAATTGGAATTAATTCTGGTGGTCAACGAGTTTCCTGACGTATTTCTAGAAGAAATGCCAGGCATGCCACCTGATCGAGAGCTTGAGTTTGCAATAGATCTTGTGACCAGAACCACACCAATACACAAGAAGTATTACCAAATTCCGTCATCAGAATTGGTGGAGCTAAAGAAACAGCTTGATGAAATGCTCCAGAAAGGATATATCCATCCTAGCTCTTCACCATGGGGATCACCTGCTATCTTCGTGGACAAGAAAGATGGCAGCCTCCGCATGTGTGTGGATTACCGTCAGCTGAATGATGTCACAATCAAAGACAAATATCCACTGCCAAGAATTGATGATTTGTTTGATCAGCTCAGTGGGGCCAAGGTATTCTCCAAGATTGATTTACGGACTGGATACTATCAGCTCAAAATTAAAAAGGAGGATATTCCTAAGACCACATTCACCACTCGATATGGTCTTTATGAATATACAGTTATGTCTTTTGGCCTCACCAACGCCCCTGCTTTCTTGATGCACATGACGAATAAAGTCTTCATGGACTTCCTCGATAAGTTCATGGTAGTCCTCATCGATGATATACTCATTTACTCAAGAAGTGAAGAAGAGCACAAGGAACACCTCCGAGCAGTGTTACAACGACTCCGTGAGCATCAGTTATACGCCAAATTCAGTAAATGTGAGTTTTGGCTCAAGCAAGTTGGATTCCTTGGACATGTGCTATCTGCCGATCGTATAGCCATGGACCCAAGAAATGTTAAGGATGTACTCGATTGGTTGCCACCCGCAACCGTATCTCAGATCTGGAGTTTTCTTGGATTGGCCGGATATTACCGCTGTTTCATTGAAGGGTTTTCCAAGATTGCTAAACCCATGACAGAGCTGCTCAAAAAGGATAAGAAATTTGAATGGACTGAGGACTGTGAGAAAAGTTTCACTGAGTTAAAGAAATGACTGACAACTGCACCGGTATTAACTCTCCCAGATATCTACCGCAGTTTTGATGTGTATTGCGACGCTTCCAGGCAAGGACTGGGATGCGTACTTATGCAAGACGGCAAGGTAGTAGCTTACGCCTCACGACAGCTACGACCCCACGAGGGAAACTATCCCACTCATGATTTGGAATTGGCTGCGGTGGTTCATGCTTTAAAAATTTGGAGACAGTATCTCATCGGGAAAAGGTGCCAAATTTTTACCGATCACAAAAGCCTCAAGTATATAGTTACGCAGCCGGATTTAAATCTCCATCAATGAAGGTGGCTTGAGTTGGTCAAGGATTATGACCTTGGAGTAAATTACCACCGGAGTAAGGCCAGCGTGGTTGCCGATGCGCTTAGTCGAAAGCCCGTTAGTCTAAATGTCATATTGGAATCTTTACCTCCTGGACTTAAAGAAGAGATCGCTCAGCTCAACCTGGTCATAGTTGAGGTTGGCCTTGCTAATATTTTGGAAATTACCTCTACTCTTGTGGAAGAGATCCGCAAGGCCCAGCCAGGCGACACCGATGTGCAGAAACGTATCAAGCATTCCGATTTCTTGAAGGATCAGTTCGGTACCCTCTGATTTAGGGGAAGGATTTGTGTACCCAATCAAGCAGATTTAAAGCAGAAGATACTATCAGAAGCCCATGAATCCCCATATTCAATTCACCCTGGAGGTACGAAGATGTACAAAGACCTTCGCCAAATATTCTGGTGGGATGGAATGAAGAAAGACATTGCTTATTTTGTGGCTTGTTGCGACATATTCAACAAAGTGAAGGCAGAACATCAGAAGCCAGCCGGACTTCTCCAATCGCTGCCAGTGTCACAATGGAAATGGGATGATGTCTGTATGGATTTCATCACCGGACTACCTAAGGCCCGACGGGGCAATGATGCAATCTGGGTCATAGTGGATACGTTAACCAAGGTAGCCCACTTCATCCCGATCAAAACCTCATATCGAGCAGATGAGCTTGGACAACTATATGTATCCAGAATAGTCAGTCTGCATGGAGTCCCCTGAACCATCACTTCTGACTGAGGTTCACTTTTTACCTCCGCTTTTTGGTCCCGTCTCCATCAAGCCTTGGGGATGGGATTGAAATACAGTACTGCTTATCACCCTCAGACTAATGGACAGACAGAACGGGTAAATCAAATACTCGAAGATATGCTGCGAGCCTGTGCTTTGGCCCAAGGCCCAAAGTGGGAAGATTGTTTGTCGTACACCAAGTTCTCGTATAACAATAGCTTCCAGGCCAGTTTAAAGATGTCACCATATGAAGCTTTGTATGGCCGTAAGTGCCGCACTCCATTAAATTGGTATCAAACCGGAGATAGCCATATTTTCGGAATGGATCTCATGCTAGAACCCGAGAAGCAAGTCAAGGAGATTAGAGACAGATTGCAGTTGGCCAAATCTCGACAGAAAAGTTATTATGATGCAAAGCACCAACATATCAGCTTTGAGCCCAGAGAACACGTTTACCTTTGAGTAACACCTATGAAAGGTATCAAGAGATTTCAGACTCATGGAAAATTGGCACCCACATTTATTGGTCCATTTCCCATCATGACATGAGTGGGTGCTGTGGCATATCAGTTGGAGTTACCCCCTGAATTTTCAGATGTGCACAATGTGTTCCATGTTTCACAATTACGGCGGCGCATATCGCCGCCTGAGAAAAAGACTGATTTGACAGAAATAGAGCTGGCAAAGGATTTAACATATGAAGAGAGGCCGGTGAAAATTTTGGATCAGATGGAAAGAGTCACTCGCAGTAAAGCAAGGAAGTTTTACAAAGTCCAATGGAAGCATCACACAGAGTCAGAATCAACATGGGAATCAGAAGAATTTCTAAGGGCATATTATCCAGAATGGTTTTCCAAAGCAACTGAATCTCGAGGACGAGATTCACTCTAAGTGGGGGAGGTTTGTGATAGCCTAGTTTTTGCCCTCTCTTCTTTGCCTAGTTTTCAGTTGATTTGGATTTGAGTTTGGAGTTTTTGAATCATTTCATTTGGACTTAACCACTTGGGTACCCCTTGACTTTCACCCAAGTTCTTCTACTCCTTCTCAAACCACCACTTCACCTCTGGATCATCTTAAAATATCACTTGGAATATTTTTCTTAAAGGAAAAATATTCATTTTGCCCTCCAAAACCCTAGCTAGCCCTTTGTGCTCCAAAGCAACCCTGATTTTTCTTGCCCCTAAAATCCTGAGAAAAATCCCAATTATTCTTTGAACCTTAGGGCACCTTTCTGAGCAAAAATATTTCATCACTCTTTGGAATATTTTGGCTACATAAAATATTTTCATTTCTGGACAGAAATGGCAGTTTCTACAGCAACTACTATTTTCCTAGCTCCATTGTAGCTGGTTTTTCTTGTGCCTCTTTACCTAAGTAAGTGTTGGCTAGCCTCCAAAGCTCAGCTCTCAACTCCCAGTGGTTTGACCATAGTAAACCTCCAAAGTTACTGTCCAGAAACTTGCTTGGATTAAAAATTCATTTCTCCTGCTCCTAGAACCAAACCCAACCGTGGTAACATTCCAACCTACCAAAGACTACACGCCAGACATGAAGTTAGCGCTTAGGCTGGCCTTATGTCATAGTTCACGCAGTGACCGTGTTCATCCAGGCATGCTGGCATGCAAAACATGCGCTATGAGTGCCACCGAGCGCTCTGTTGCGCGCGTGCTCGCTGTCTAGCCTGCCCGAGCGTGCCAAACCACGCCATCATCTCCGTCTCCACCCCCTTAACTCCTCCCTGGCACTCGCCGATGGCGGAGCTTGCCGGAGCGGGCACGGGCACGGTCCAGCCGACGACACAGTGTGCGGCGCACTGTGCTCATCGTCTTCCCCCTCGTCACTGTGCTCGTCCGTGCTCGCCAATAGTTCCCGCGTGAGCTCCTCCTCTTCCCCCCTCTCTCTCTGGCGCCGTTTGTCGCCGGGCGTCGTGGACAGGTGTCCTCCAGCGGAGCCCGAACCCCCCTCGCCGCTCGCCTATAAATGTCGCCACCCCCAGCCTCCTCGAGCACCCGCAGCCACTCCCACACTCACCCCAACCTAGTAGGAAGCCGCAGCCTAGCCGGGCAGGCCACGGGCTGCCGTCCCCGAGCTCGAGCTCGCCGGCGATCCCCTCAGATTGTCCCGCAGCTCCAGCCCCTCCCTGGCTAGGGCAACCCTGCCAGGGCCTCCGCCACTCTTCGGTGAAGCCGTTCCGCCCTGTTGGAGCCCCTGGAGCCGCCCCTAGCCGCCGCCATCTTCGTCTCCGGCAACTGCTGCCCTCTGCCTGCGCTGGAGAGGCTGTTTCCGACGCTGTCCAACCACCCCTAGCCATGCTATGGGTACGGGCAGGTGCGCCATCATCTTCTCCTTCAACCCCCCCTCTCATTTGACCCCAAGAGCCCTCGCCGTTAGCGCGCGCTCCGGCGAAGCTCCGCCACTCTCTGTTTCCCTCTTCCCCTCCTTCTCACCTTACTAGCGGGGCCTGGTAGTCAGCCACTTTGTACGCGCGTAAAGCGGTATGAGTGGTGGCACCCTGGGCTTTTACGCCTTCGACGTCACCCCCCAGTATGTTTTTTTATTCAAATTCATTTAAATCCAGAGAACTTCAATCAGCCACAACTTTTTATCTATAAGTCCAAATGCATTGATTCTTTTTTGCATTGTGTTCTTTGTCCAAAAATCTAGCAGCACCCAAAAGATGAGATTTTTCCTTGGTGTCTAGATTTTCTGGTGAATTTCTGAAGGTTTCTTGATGTTTTCTTTTTGTGGTTTTATTTATTTTCAGAAGAGCAGGCTTGTCTTGAGGATCACCAGGAGGCTTGTGAACCTCATTTGTACCAAGGCAAGCCACAACAACATCTTCATAGTGCCACTTCAATATTTGTGATTTTCCTACTTGAACTTATGATTATTCATGCATTTAAATTATTAATATGATAATAATATTCTGTTAGATTCTTGTTATATTAAATATGCTTGATTTTACAGAAAGTTTGAAGTGAATCTTGTTGATAAGCTAACAAGGATTTAGTTATGAGTAATGATAAGATAATATGGTTATGGAGATAAATAATTAGAGAAATCATTTTTGCATGATGAAAACTGATGAGTTTGCTAGAGAAGATTCTGGTTTAAGTAAGGTTTGATCTTAACCAGAGGAGTATCATGAGTTGATGATTGCTCCGTGGGAGCATTGTTGACTTAGTTATTTTCGTTGATATGTGATGCATATGTTGGTGATGCATGTCATGGCATTATGACACCGGTTACTTTCACTTTTAGTTGAACCTGATAAATAACTCAACTTGAATATTTTGCTGACTGGGTCATGGTGCTGCTGAAATGACTATTTCCCAGTGCAACCACCTTTGCCGGTATGGGACGGCCTTAATGCGTTTCATTGTCGTGCCTCTGGTCGGTACCTCATCTAGGGAAGATTATGGGCGTGTTGTACCCTGGCCCGGTAAGCAGGCATAACCTTGTGAGCCCATTGTTAAGTTTTTGGTACCGGGTCCCAGTGTGGATTGTGGCCACGATGGTGGTCGATGTGTCTTGAGGTTGACACGGGGCCACCCAGGACTAGCCTGATGGGGATTGAGTCAGAGTGGCCGGGAGAGCATCATGGAAATGAAGTGGTTTCATCGGAATGCCATTGGTCCACCCGAATGGGAGTGCGAGGCCATGGGTTCTGTAGTGTGGGTCCAGTGTGCTACCTCTGCAGAGTGTATTAATCTATCGATAGCTGAGTCCACGGTTACGGACACACTCGAAAGTAGGGTACACCATGGGTCAACACTTAATAAATATGCACACTAAGTATGCACTGAGATGATGGCAGAAAGGCCATCGTGTTGAGTTGGGACATTTATTGGTCGGTTTGTGATCGCCGCAAGGATCACGGGCGATTTATTGGTTGGGTTGTGATCGCCGTAAGGATCACGGGCCATTTGCTGGTCGGGTTGTGATCGCCGTAAGGATCATGGGCCATTTGTTGGTTGGTTGTGATCGCCGTAAGGATCACGAGTTTATCTCTGTGTTCATCACGTTTGTGGTCTGTAAATGATCACGTCCGGTAAGCCAGTCCAAGGGACGAGTACCACTTGAGCATGATCACAGCATGTTGGATATATTGTTGCCTTGTTATTAATTGGTTAAATATCACAATATGGTTTGTCATTATGTTTATGCTTGTTCTGAGCTTGCAAGTACATTCAATGTATTGACCTGGCGTGTCATGCCAGATTTCAGGATAGTCTCATTGGAAAGGAGAGCTGTCCGAGTCTAGATCCTGTCCACATCGGTGTCCTTGTGCTATGGAGTTTCGCTACGACGTTGTTCCGCTGCCGCGTAGTTGTCATGATCGAGGCCCCCTTTATGTTCACTAAATAATGTACATATTGTTCAGCCGCACCGTGTGTGCCTCCTGGCCTCGCTAACTGTTGTAATATAAACTCTGATCCGCTAGCATCAATAAAGCGGTTGTTTTTCTGTACCAAGTTGTTGTGTGTTGCCAGAAGACAAGGTCTCTGGGCTGGCAATGCATGGTAAACCGGTTGCTCTGAGCCGGGGTGACACATTATAGTACTCCATGAACATGTTGAAAGTCAAATTAATGAACTTGTTTGATATACGCATATATCTGTTCATGTGTGGATTGCAGACAACATGTTCTCCAATTTAAATATTTGAATGCAAGTTTATATCGAAACATGGTTTATATCAGTCTTTGATACATAAAATGCGACCTCCCCCTCTCCCGGACTCCTGCTCTCTCTCTCTCTCTCTCTCTCTCTCTCTGTCTCTCTCTCTCTCTCCGACAATCTTC
>NC_041393.1:146926199-147003220 GCF_002162155.2 Triticum dicoccoides
GGGGGTCTTTCTAGTTCACATGCATATATACTCCATCTATAGGTCTCTCTCACACACTATATATGATTCTCTAGTCCAAGCTAGATATCTTCGGTGCACTCATCGAACGCACACAAATTCCTTGGCTCGTTGCCCATAACTCTCTCATGCACCACTCTATCATCTTGGAGCTCTTCCCCCTCTCTCTAAAACTCTCCATCTACCTGGGTCACATATACGCATGCATATCTCACTCGCACTCGATAAGCCCATGTAAAACTCTATCTCTCTCCCTCGTTTTCTCTCCATCTCACATGAACACACACACACAATCTCATGCCTAGCTAGCCAAGTATGATGGTCTCTCACTCAATTGTAGGCACACGCAGTCTCCCCTATATGTATATGACTAGCTAATCTTAGTCTCCATCACAAACATGTGCATGGTCTATCTCGATTTCTCTCGGGTCATCTTTTTATCACGCACGCACCTCCCTCGATCTCCCACCCATATAGTCCCCTCACGATCTCAAGGGGATCTCTCTATCACAAACACACCCTCTCTCCCTCCCCATGCGTCCATGTTCTCCATGTGTCCCTCTCGACCTTTGTTCCTTGTTGGCCAGAGCTCTATTGGACAGGTGCTATAGGGGTGTCTCTCTCCGTTGCAAACAATCACACACTAGCTATCTTCGTGTATCTCCTCGCCTCGCTTTTCTATTTCAGAGATGCATGCGTGATATGTTCGCATAAGAAATGAAAAAACACACTTTCTCTCTAATTTATCGTTTGTTGTCACTTTCTCTTTCACACACATACTCTTTTTGCACACTTACTCATTCTCCTTCACACGCACTTGATCTCTCTCGACTTAGGCACTCTCTTCGGTCCATAGCATATAGATTTATTGAAAAGTCAAACATCACAAAGTTTGACCATGTACGTGGAGAAAAACAATTACATCTAGAACGGCAAACATATACCATTAGATTCACCATGAGATGTAGTTTCGTATGATGTATCTTTGGTATTGTAGATATAAATAACATTTGCATAAACCTGATCAAAGTTTCCAAATTTGACTTCTAAAAAATTTACATGCACTGCATTATCGAGTGGATGGAATATCTCTTTCCCCCTCTCAGCTATCTGACGCACCAGTCAGCCTTATCGGGGCTCCTCAATCTCTCTCAAACTTTATATCTCCCTAGCTCACACATACACATGTCTCGCTTGCGCTATACATATACACCCATCCAACACTCTCCGCCCTTGTTCTCTCTCTATGTGACACCCCCCCTAAGTACCATAATCCCTCACTCCATCATAGGCGCAAGCACTCCCCCCCCCAAGTTTGCTTATCTCTCACTAGCCATCAGGAACACACGTATTGTCTCCTTCCATCCATACGTCTATCTCGATATCTCTCGGGGTATCTTCTATCGTGCACACACCTTGTCACTCGATCTCCCACCCATGTAGTCCCATCACGATCTCTAGGGGATCTCTCTATGACAAACATACACTCTCTCCTCCCCATGTCTGCATTTTATCCGTACGTCTCTCTCGACCTCTCTCCCTTGTTTGTCAGACCCCTATTGGCCACGTGCTAGGGGTCTTTCTCTCTCAATTGCAAACAACCACACACTATCTCCTCACCTTGCTTCCATTGTCGAAGATGCATGTGTGATATGTTTGCATAAGACACACACACGCTTTTTCTCTACTTTTACCGTGTGTTGTCCATGTCTCTTTCACACACGCACACACACTTTTTTCACTCACTCTTTCTATTTCACTCTCTCTCTTGCTCTCTCTCTCTCTCTCTCTCGTTAGGGACTCTGTCAGGTCCATAAGCATATAGATGTTTTGAAAAGTCAAACCTCAGAAAAGTTTGACCAGGTATATGTGGAGAAAAACATTTACATCTCGAACAATCATTAGATTCATCACAACATGTACTTACTTCATACTATCATTTATCTTTGGTGTTGTAGATATAAGTAATTTCTTTATAAACTTGGTCAAAGTTTCAAAAGTTTGACTTTAAAAAAAATGTTGGAACTACATTATCGAACAGAGGGAGTAGCTTTTTCTCTCTCTCTCTCTCTCTCTCTGCTATCTCTCACGGGCCTCCCCTCTCACTTGAACTCTCTATATCGATGGATTATACGCTCACTGTGTCAGCGTATAGCTCCGTATATTATTTAGTTGACCGGTCAACCAGTCCACATGCTGCCTTGTTAGCTCATGTTCTATATATTCATGTGCTAGCCCATGTGGCAGTGGGTGAAAATAAGTAAACTAGAGGCCCATCTGACACGTGGTGAAGTAAACAAAGTTGAAACCACTCGGGGTAGCACCCCGCATGCTAGTAAATTGAGGGCGAATTGAGGACACGCTTCTTCCGCGTGGAAGACGCACTCACGCACAATTCACCACTGCGCGGCGGCATGCACAGAAGGACGCATTCGCGCACACCCAGCACACAACACACACTAGCACACCTGTACACCGGCGTCGCTGCTGGTTGAGATGGACGGCGAGGCAGCAAACAAGCGGAGGCGGCTCGAGCCAAAACCGCATCCGGCGAGCCTGGACTTCATCAGCAGCCTCCCGATGACATGCTGCTCATCATCATCAGCCTCCTCCCCACCAAATCTGCCGTGCGGACCGCCCTGCACTCTTGGCGGTGCCTCCCCCTCTGGAGCCGCGTCCCCCTCAACCTCACCATCGACAGCTACCTCTGCAACGAGGATTGCAAATGCATGGCCGCAGTCTCCAAGATCCTTTCATCGCACCCTGGGGCAGCCAGGCGCCTTGACATCCGCATGTTCAGTACCAACTGCAAGTTCCAACCCAAGTTCAACGAGTGGTTCTTATTCCCCGAACTAGATCAGCTCGAGGATCTCAGCTTTGCAGCTGGACAATGTCGTTCTCTGCCGTCATCCGCGTTCTGCCTCACGCCCACGTGCATCGCGCCAGCTTAAGCTCCAGCTATCTTCCCTAGATTAATGCCGCACTCGCCCTTCTTCTCGCTCAACTCAAGCGGCTCGACCTCTTCGACGTTGTCATCTCGAAGAAGGCTATAGAGCACCTACTCCGCAGCTGTACTTCGCACAAGTACCTTCATCTTGAGCAGATCCACGGGTTCATTAGCTTCCACATTGCCTCGACGAATCTCCGATGGATTTATGTGTCTTGCTGGCCCCGCAACAAGACATCAATTGGGAAGAGATCACTCCAGCTATTCCATGTTATGGTCATTGAGAATGCGCCTTTCCTTGAGAGTTTGCTTGTATCGGATCTATAAGGTCCAACAAAAATCAGGGTCATTGACGCGCCGAAATTGACAGCGTTGGTGCACTCGTCTGCCAAATTCTTCGAACTCTTTATTGGATCCGTAATCGTTCAGGTACAACACTCATCTTCTTCTCCGTCTTCTTGAAATTCACATTTTTAAATTTCTTCTTGATGTATTTACGACTGTCTTCCAGAAAATGATTCCCACAAGCTTGACCCAGTCTATGCGCACAGTGAAGATCTTAGCAATAAAATCTATCGTCCCCAATCTGGATCAAGTTGTTGGATTCCTTACATGCTTTCCATGCACGGAGAAGCTACTCATCGAGGTGAAACTTCTTTCCTATTAGTAAACGGTATTCACAATGTAGCTCAATATTTTTTGTAATTTTCCCAAATTACGATGACAAGTGTAGTGTTCAAAACTGCATCTACGCACTGCACCAAAAGAAATGTTTTTAGTATTTTTACTCACATGATCACCTGCATCATTTTTTTGTTGTACTACTATAGTAGCCTAGGCTAGTCATAGTGGAGAGTAACTTAGACTACTCAAGTAACTCTATGGTTACCCTAAGAGCAAGTACTACCTCCGTCCTGGTTTACTCTTCCTATTTTGTAGTATCAAAATTTGACCATAGATTTAACTGACAAAATGTTAATGCATGTCACTAAGAACTATATTGTTGGATTCGTATTTGAACATAATTTCAAATGGTGTAATTTTTAGTGACATGCATTGGTATTTTCTTAGGTAAATCTGTGGTCAAAATTTTATACTAAATACGAGGTAGTACAAAAGTGGGCTATAATGGCCCTCCACTATGTAGGTCAAAACACGTGCCGAATTCACTTGTGATGCATTTGGCATCGATGCCCCTCCATTGCTCACCTGGGGCCCCAATCTGGATCACCTACTTTCTCCAGTGCCAAATTAACTCACGCGATGAAAAAACACTTGCGTGGGAGAGAGAGAGAGGACCGAGGCAATAAAAAACACTTGTTTGGTTGAGTGAGAGGCTGGTGTAGTTGGTTTGATTGACTTGTTTATACATGTGGGTCTGTGTGCACAGCGGTGCCAACTCTCTCACATCACGAGAACGGTGCCAAAATCTTTTGATTTGACATCAATGCATATTATGTGGCATACTTTTGCGAAATATGGCATCAACCACATAGTGGAAGGCAACAAATGCCCAAGCTCTTCACGTGCTCCTAGGTAAATGAGAGGAAAGAGAAAGAGATAGTGAAAAAAATATCATTAGCCAGCCAACCCTATCGTATGAGCAAATGATATTGGTACCTCTTGATGACAGGACAATCTTATAAAGCCAGCTACTCTAATATGTTCTCTTCTTTTGCATATAAAAAAAACCCAAAAGTGAAAAATGCGCTGCACTATAACAATCTCATAGAATGCCTTGATCTCCATCTTACAGAAATTTGATTTGATCGACTACCGGAGCAGCACATCTGAGATTAAATTGGCCAGGTTCTTTGTTCTGGAGGCAAGTGTGCTCAAGGTAATGAGGTTTGGCGTTATCTGGCGCAACAATGAATGGCGTGCTGATCACCGCAAGCATCTAAGCCTAAATGACAAAGTCTCCGCTGAAGTTGAATTTGTTTTTGAAACATCAAGTGGCCAGAGACTTGAAAACCTATTTGCCCATTAGTGACTTGTCAGGGCGGTGGATTTTAGTTTGTAAGATAATGCTGCATCCACCTAAAGTAACAAAAGTTCTTACGTAAACTTCCTAGTAATTACCTCTTCATAGGTGCAGCATTACTGCTAACATTTGTAATATCAATTTGAAACTTGTAATATTGCCATGTCCTATTCTCGCGTTTTCAAAATCATGCGAATCAAACAGGTCCCGAGTTGGTGATGATGTTGTGCCTGCCATCTTTCACCAATAGCCGTCGGATCTAGATCTGACACATACAAACCAAACTTCTCTAGTTTTGCAAAAAGATGCCCTCACTTGTTCCCTATTTACAAACAACTCCTTGTCTCTCAAAATCAGCCTTATCTCCTCCCCACCACATCTAGAAGGCCATGGAAAAATCTGGCAAGATGGCCGCTGCCAGCGCCGTCCACCCCCCTCCCCAATCTTGGTGTTCCGTGCAATGCACGGGCATCTACGCATGGGAAATTATGTCGAACACGGCTAGTTGGATAGTTGTGCTGGTTGTGTTTTCAGGGAAAGAATAGTCGACCAAGCTGAATTACTATTGAATAATATGTTGACTAATGAAAATAATTGGACTCTTCCTGAGCCAATTCCGGAGGCAATTCCTGAGCCAATTGAGCCAACTCCTGAGCCTATTCCTAAACCAACTCCGAAGAAGAGGGGTGTTCTATTTCTCAGTCCTAAAGATATGCAAGAGGCAAAGAAATCAATGAAAGAAAAAGGTATTAAAGCTAAAGACGTTAAGAATTTACCTTTTATTGAAGAAATACATGGTCTTAATCTATCGCCTGTCGAAGAAACACATTGTCTTGGTAACCCGACACAGGTAGTAAAGGAAATTCTCTTTATAGATATGATAACGTTGAAATCCCGTCTACTAAATTTTATAGCCCATGCTTAGATGAATTTGATGACTTTATGGCTAGACAAGGAAGTTTTTATGCTTATGTTGGTAGAGAATTAAAGAATAATGCTTTCGAGATAGGACGCTTGAGTGATTATATGGCTAGAGTTAAAGGTGAACTTAAACTTATTAGCAAATATGCTTCTATGGTTACAACTCAAGCTGAGCAAGTACTTAAAGCTCAAAGTGATTTGCTCGATGAATTAAATAATAAACATGATTTTCTGTTAGAGTGGCTACTAGAACTGGTAGAATGACTCAGGAACCTTTGTATCCTGAAGGCCACCCTAAGAGAATCGAGCAAGATTCTCAGAGAAATAATTTAGAGGCACCTAGTTCTTCTAAAAAGAAGAAAAAGAAAAATGATAGGACTTTGCATGCTTCTAGTGAACCTGTTATAGACACACCTGAGAATCCCAATGATATTTCTATCTCTGATGCTGAAACACAATCAGGGAATGAACATGAACCTAGTGATAATGTTAATGATAATGTTCATGTTGATGCTCAACCTAGCAATAATAATGATGTAGAGATTGAACCTGTTGTTGATCTTGATAACCCACAATCAAAGAGTTAACGTTATGACAAGAGAGATTTTGTTGCTAGGAAGCACGGTAGAGAAAGAGAACCATGGGTTCAGAAACCCATGCCTTTTCCACCTAAACCATCCAAGACAAAGGATGATGAGGATTTTGAGAGTTTTGCTAAAATGATTAGACCTATCTTCTTACGTATGCGCTTAACTGATATGCTTAAATTAAATCCTTACGCTAAATATATGAAGGATATCATTACAAATAAAAGAAAGATACCGGAAGCTGAAATTTCCACCATGCTTGCTAATTACACTTTTAAGGGTGAAATACCAAAGAAACTTGGAGATCCAGGGGTACCAACTATACCATGCTCCATTAAAAGAAACTATGTAAAAACTGCTTTATGTGATCTTGGAGTCGGTGTTAGTGTTATGCCTCTTTCTTTATATCGTAGACTTGAATTGAATAAGTTGACACCTACTGAAATATCTTTGCAAATGGCTAATAAATCAACTGCCATACATGTCGGTATTTGTGAGGATGTGCCTGTTGTGGTTGCAAATGTCACTATCTTAACGGACTTTGTTATTCTTGATATTCCCGAGGACGATAGTATGTCGATTATCCTTGGTAGACCATTTTTGAATACTGCATGGGTTGTATTGATTGCAACAAAGGCAATGTCACTTTTCATGTTAATGGTAATGAGCATACGGTACACTTTCCGAGGAAACAACCTCAAGTTCATAGCATCAATTCTATTGGAAAACTTTGTTAGTGGATTTCCTCAAGTTTTGAATTTCCTCTTCCTACTGTCAAGAAAAAGTATGATATTCTTATTGTTGGGGATGTTCATATCCCCGTTAAGGTAACCTAGTGTTATTCGAAATTTCTCCGGTTCCGTGTTATTTAGAATGAGTTTGTTAACAAGACTTGATCAACCTTGTTAGTGGATTCATTTCGATGATCATGAGATGGATGAAACTAGAAGGCACAACCTTCTCTACCCTCTTTTTAATTTCTGTTATTTACTTTAAATAAAGCAAAAATAGTATTATCTATCTGTTTTCTGAATTATTCATGCAATAAAAAATATCCTGAAAATAAAAGTGCTCTAAATGCCCTGCAGATTTAGTATGATTTTTTATGGAATATTTGAGGATTTTAGGCACTCAGAACACTGCAGGGAGGGCAAGCACCTGGCCACGAGGGTGGAGGGCGCGCCCACACCCCCTGGGCACGCCCCCTGTCTCGTGGGCCCATGGTGGCCCCCTCCACTTATTCCTGTACCCACACACTCCATCTTCCTCCCAAAAAATCCCCATCCAGCTCAAGTACGAGTTCTAGCTCATTTTGCTGCGATTTTCGATCTCCTTGCTCAAAGCTTGTCGGTGTCAAAACCGGCGGATCTCGGGTAGGGGGTCCCGAACTGTGCGTCTAGGCGGATGGTAACAGGAGACGAGGGACACGATGTTTTTACCCAGGTTCGGGCCCTCTTGATGGAGGTAAAACCCTATGTCCTGCTTGATTAATATTGATGATGTGGGTTACAAGAGTAGATCTACCACGAGATCAAGGAGGCTAAACCCTAGAAGCTAGACTATGGTATGATTGTTGTTCGTCCTATGGACTAAGGCCATCCGGTTTATATAGACACCGGAGAGGGCTAGGGTTACACATAGTCGGTTACAATGGTAGGAGATCTACATATCCGTATCGCCAAGCTTGCCTTCCACGCCAAGGAAAGTCCCATCCGGACACGGGACGAAGTCTTCAATCTTGTATCTTCATAGTCTTGGAGTCCGGCCGATGATGATAGTTCGGCTATCCGGACACCCCCTAGTCCGGAACTCCCTCAGTAGCCCTTGAACCAGGCTTCAATGACGACGAGTCCGGCGCGCATATTGTCTTCGGCATTGCAAGCTGGTTTCCTCCTTCGAATAATTTATAGAAGATTGTGAACACCAGGATAATGTCCGGCTCTGCAAAATAAATTCCACATACAACCGTAGAGAGAATAATATTACACAAGTTCAATCTGCTGACGTATTTCGTGGCGTAACGTCACGCCACTACCAAGCCTTCAAATTGTTTTTATTGTTCCATCTCAGCATGTTTAGCGAGGCGGTTTCCTTGGCACGTCTTGTTGAAGCAGAGATCGTGTTCCCCTTATTTCGGGATTCCCATCAATACGGACGTGGGTAACCCAACCGCGGCATTGATTACAACGCTTGGGAGATAAGCGAGTTTTATCAGGCCGGTGGGGACGCATGTTTCTGTCCGCCCATATAAGGGGATAAAGATCCAACCTTTTTACCTGCGCCTTCTTCCTCCTTGGCTTATCCATCTCTGCGAACTCGAGCTCTAGCGCCCAAGCCCGCACATCTCACCTCAACCTTCTCCAAATATGTCTGGAGCGGGAGGCAAGTGGATGGCCTCCTCCGTCACGGAGGGGCATATCCAGAAGCTGCGTAGCGCCGGATACTTGTCCAGCGACATGGTGCATCGGCTCCCCGAAGAGGGAGAGCTCATCCCCACCCCTAGGCCCCATGAGAGGGTAGTATTCCTTCCCCATTTCCTCCGTGGACTAGGCTTCCCACTTCATCCCTTTGTCCGGGGGCTCATGTTCTACTACGGCCTAGATTTCCATGATCTGGCCCCGAATTTTATCCTCAACATCTCGGCGTTTATCATCGTGTGCGAGGCCTTCCTCTGCATCCAGGCTCACTTCGGCTTGTGGCTCAAGACCTTCAGTGTCAAGCCGAAGGTTGTGAAGGGCAGCCAAGCGGAGTGCGGAGGCGCCATGGTGGGCAGTATGTCCCACGTTACGTGGCTGGAGGGTACTTTCGTGGAAACCATTAAGGGGTGGCAATCGGGGTGGTTCTACATCACCGAGCCGCGTGACCCTGATTGGGCAGCGGCCCCCGAATTCAGATCCGGCATCCCTACACGGCTCACCTCCTGGAAAGAGAGTGGCCGGACCTGGGGGGATTCGGAGGAGCTGACTGGACTCCAAGCCTGTATCCAGAAGCTGGTGGACAAGAAGCTCAAGCTTGTCAACGTAGTACAGGTCATGCTCATCCGCCGGATTCTCCCGTGCCAACGACGGGGCTTCAATATGTGGGAGTTCGATCTGGCGCAGCACTAGACTTTGAACGGGCTCTTCGACACTACGTACGAAGAGGTCTGGAAGGTGCTGTTCAAGGGTGCCGAGGCTCCTGCATCCGCTACCGAAGATCGCGGATTCAGCTCGCAGCGTCCAGCTGACGAGGTAAGTGATATTGTCCTTTACGGGACGCTTGTTATTCATAGTTTGACTCTATGCGGGATCTAAACTCCCTTTCCTTTGACAGGACTGGCTGAAGAAGGCCGCACGGGCTATCTGTCCGGCCCCATTGCCAGAGGACCCAGCTGACGCCCGCCTAACGGGCTGCTGGCTCCGGCACCCCACGTGGTGCCGGAGAAGAAGGCCAAGAAGAAGGCCACGAGGACTCAGAGGAGTTCCCGTTTTTAGGTGCTATCGAACAATGAATCCGAGGCCGACTCCTCCCACCGAGGCGAGGAGGAGAAGAAGAAAGCCTCTCCCCCAGCGGGGGGAGGGAAGAAAAGGAAGGGCTCCCCAACAAGGGAGGCCGAAGGGTCCAAGAGGGGAAAAATTCTACCCCCGGACTGTTCCGCCAATGCGAGTGACGACGACGAGGACTGGCCTCCAAGGGCCAAGCCTCTGGCGAGATCGTAAGTATCCGGACTCCCGAATAACTTCAAGGTTTTCGTTTTCCGCCACATTATGTCTTTCTAATGCCGCATACAACCCTGCAGTTCGCCTAAGGATGATCTCCCAACTTCGTCGAGCGGGTCCTTAGGGGCGTCGGATATGGATTCTCTTCCGACTGCCTCCACCCCCCGTGATGCGGACGATGCCGAGGTGGGATCCCAGGAAGGGACCCACCAGGAGGAGAGGGCCCCGGAGGAGTCGCAGGACAAGCTCCCGGACTTTGCACCGGACTGAGCCCCGGAACCCATAGTGGCTCCGGAGTCCGGCGAGAGACCCCTTCGGAAGAAGGGCAAGACCGCGACGCCGGCTGCCTCCGTCCAACCAGCGGTGCCGGATAATTTGCTGGAGGCACTCAACGGCGCCTCCATCGAAGAGGAACACCGCACTGTTATGAGTGCGGTGATTCAGAAGGTTCAACTCGCCAAGAGCGGGCTGACCGAAGCCTGCAGCAGCCTTCTAACAGGCTTTGAGGTAAGAAGTTCAATATATGTAAAATGGTACCGCATAGATAGTAGCCCCTGATGCTCGGTTCGGTGTTCGGAAAGAAAAGCCGGACTGAGGATCTTTAGAAAGATAAACGCAGGAGTCATGAAAATATGTCAATATGGGATTGCAGGCTGTGCTGCTGACCTCTGCCGCACTGACTGCGGAGGTCAAAAATTTGAAGGAAAACCTCGAGCGGTCCGAGAACGAGCTCTGCCATGCCAAGAAGCAGCTCGAGGAAAAAGAAGGTGAGTAATACCTTATGAAAATTGTACCTTACAGAAAAGGATTTGGTTGCAAGAAGAATGACAAGGATAACTGGGGTATTGCAGGGGCCACTAACGAGGTGGCGACCCTGAAGGAGGCGGTGTCTGCGAACGAACACAATGCGGCTGCAGAGCGCACCGAGTGAGAGAAACAGGAGGCGCGGGTGGCGGAGGTACAACAAGAGCTCCAGGATCTCGTGAAGAAACACGAGAGCCTGGAGCGTGACTCGAAGACTCGAGAGTCTGAGCTTGCAACGGCTCTTGAGAGTGCCAAAGCCACTAAGGCCGAAGCCTACAAGGCCCTCCAGGAGATAGAGGCTGTGAAGAAAATAGCAGCGGGTAAGGCATTTTTCATGCAAAGTAAGCATGTGAGTGTTAATTACCTGTCGCTTACCCGAATTCGGAGCTCTCCCGGAGCGTTCGCAGATCTTCCCCGCAGCGTGTCCGATGCTGCCGCATTCTACCAGGCCGAGGAGGGGAGCTCAACGGAGAAGGTCTTCTGGTCTCAGTATGCTGAGGCCGGACATCCGGTGCCCCTTAGCGACCAGCTGAAGTAGCTGGTCGAGCTCCACAAGGCGGCCGAACAGGCCATGAAGGGCCTCATAGTTCGGCTGTGGCCTAAGGAGGCTATGCTTGGGAGCTACTTCGGCCTGGTGCGGCGGCTGGTGGACGCGTGCCCGTGGGTTGAAGTCATCAAGCACTCCGCCTGTATTGAAGGTGCGCGTCGGGCCCTTGCCCGCGCAAAGCTGCACTGGGGCAAGATGGATGCCCAGAAGCTTGTGACGGACCCCCCACCAGAGGGCTAGGAGCATCGCACGCCCGAGATGTATTATAGGAGTGTGCTGAAGGGCGCCCACACTATTGTGGGTGAGTGCTCCAAAGATGTAATATTTGAGTAGACTCGCATTTTGTTATCCCGTGCGCTGAAAACTTGGTTCATATGCGCTAAGCAACGCTTGTTAATTTAAAATATTACCTTCTGTGCGACTGTTTATCAAATCTGAGAGATGGCAAGTCGTCGGCTTCAGCCCCCATGCCACGAGTGCTGGGGTGTTCGGGATAAACTCGAGCGCTCTTGTTCCCATTTTTGGGTCCATCTAGGGAGGCGCTCAACACAACGAACAAGGTACCCGGACTTATAATGCTTGAACACTCTCACTTAGCCATAGAATTCTATAATTGTAAATTTCGGTGAAGCCCCTAGTTTTCGGAAGGCCGAATTTGGGGCGCTATCCACGCCTTGGCTGGACAGAATCTGGCTCCTCGCTCGAAGCGGCATAAGTCTTTAGGGACTCGCAAAGAACCTCTCGAACAGCGACCGGCTCTCGCCTCATCATGACGGTTAGTTTTAGCTTTCTCCACTGAGGCGTTAACCCAGCTCAACTGGGGCACAATCGCAGTGGTTCTCCCAGTGCTACCTTAGCCGATAAAACGGAACGTAAGGTACCAAAACATGGGAGCCGGGAAAACCCAACTATTGACCCAAGAACATGATTCGGAGCCGATGCATATAATGCTATAAGTTCGGGGTGCCGCACTTGTGAAAGTGTTCGGACTTATCACACCATAACGCGGGAAACATAAGCCCCTGGTGTATTTAGCCGTACCAAAACGTACGGATGCAACATGTCATAGATGAACATATGTGTAAGAAAGAAATGCAATTAGAAGCAAAAATGTGCTGCATTGCTTTATTCAAAAATAAAAAACTGCTGTAAGTGCAGGACGATACAAGTGGTGCGGTAAGCAAGGGATGGGACTGTTTAACATGTCCCCCTCCAAGGGTAGGCTACGGAATAATGCATAAAACAGATTTAATGCTCATAATGGAGACCACCTGGATTTTCGTTGTAGGCTTTCTCCTTCCCTGGCTATTGTATCGTGGGTTCGGCATGTCTGCTGCCGGACAGGGCTCTAAAGAACGGAGTCCTGTAGGTAAAAAATAAAAGGAAAAGAAAAAGAAACGACACACTTAAGAGCCCCTGGTGCGGTTGAGCCGCAGTTTGGGCTTATCGTGGTCGAGCCCCTTGCCCCATGCCCATGGTATCTTCAGAGCGTAATGGAGTACGCGAAGGGTCTGTCTTAATGTTTTGCAGGGGCTGGGGTTGGGGCCGCACTGCTACGCGGGCTCGGAACGTGCCAGGTGGTCGTGTTGTAGGTTACTCCGGGCACGCTTAGCTATGTCCGGCCGCTTGGCAGCCGGACTCGAGAATTGCCTTAAAAGGCTGCTTTGTACTTCTGCCGCGAGAGCCGCTGTATGTTCCTCCGTTCGGAGGGAGCGTTCAGTGTTTCCGTTGACCGTGATGACTCCTCTAGGGCCTGGCATCTTGAGCTTGAGGTATGCGTAGTGCGGCACCGCATTGAACTTTGTGAACGCGGTACGTCCGAGCAAGGCATGATAGCCGCTGTGGAACGGGACTATGTCGAAGATTAACTCCTCGCTTCGGAAGTTATCCGGGGATCCGAAGACCACTTCCAGTGTAACTGAGCCTGTACAATTGGCTTCTACACCTGGTATGACGGCTTTAAAGGTCGTCTTGGTAGGTTTAATCCTTGAGGGGTCTATGCCCATTTTGCGCACCGTGTACTGATAAAGCAGGTTTAGGCTGCTACCGCCGTCCATTAGGACTCTGGTGAGATGAAATCCATCGATGATTGGGTCTTGAACCAATGCGGCGAGCCCACCATGGCGAATGCTGGTGGGGTGGTCCCTTCGGTCAAAGGTGATCGGGCAAGAGGACCATGGATTGAACTTCAGGGCAACTGGCTCCATCGCGTATACATCCCTGAGTGCACACTTCCGCTCCCTTTTGGGTATGTGCGTGGCATATATCATGTTCACCGTCCGCACCTGTGGGGGGAAACCCTTCTGTCCTCTATTGTTCGGCGGTCGGGTCTCTTCCTCGTCGTCGCTATGTAGCCCCTTGTCGCTGTTTTCGGCAATTAACGTGCCTGCCTGCTTGAACACCCAACAGTCCCTATTGGTGTGGTTAGCTGGCTTTTCAGGGGTGCCATGTATCTGGCACAAGCGGTCGAGAATTCGGTCCAAATTGGACGGACCCTGAGTTGTTCTTTTGAATGGCTTTTTCCGTTGACCGGGTTTGGAGCCTCTGAATCCGGCATTGACTGCCGTATCCTCACTGTTATCGCCGTTAATGCGGCGTTCATTTTTGTAGCGACGCGACCTGCCACTATGGTCCTTGATATCCGGACTGCCAGAATTTTTGTTGAGGTTGTTGCTGCGTGCTAGCCAGCTGTCCTCACCCCCACAGAAGCGGGTCATGAGTGATGTAAGGGCTGCCATGGATTTCGGCTTTTCCTGTCCTAGGTGCCGGGCAAGCCAGTCGTCGCGGATGTTGTGCTTGAAGGCCGCGAGGGCCTCAGCATCCAGACAATCGACGATTTGGTTTTTCTTGGTTAAGAACCGTGTCTAGAATTGTCTGGCCGATTCATCTGGCTGCTGAATTATGTGGCTTAGGTCATCTGCATCTGGTGGTCGCACGTACGTGCCTTGGAAGTTATCGAGGAATGCGGCTTCCAGGTCCTCCCAACTCCCGATTGACTCTGCTGGCAAGCTGTTAAGCCAGTGCCGGGCTGGTCCTTTAAGTTTGAGTGGGAGATATTTGATGGCGTGGAGATCGTCTCCGCGGGCCATGTGGATGTGGAGGAGATAGTCCTCGATCCAGACTGCGGGGTCTGTTGTGCCATCATAAGATTCAATATTGACGGGTTTAAACCCTTCTGGGATTTGATGATCCATTACCTCATCTGTGAAGCATAGTGGGTGTGCAGGGCCTCTATACTGGGCGATATCGAGACGGAGCTCAAAAGAGCTTTGTCTGTTGTGTTCGGCCCGGCCGGACTTACTGTGTCCGGGGTGGCGGTGATCGTCACGTATCGTGGGGCGCCCACGTGATCCATAGATCGATCTTGATTGTCTTGCCTTATCCTCCAATATGTCTCACAGGTCCAGAGTGTTCCCCTGTGGCCTTGTGCTTTTTGAGCGATGCCGAGGTACGGGTCTAGTGAAGGGCATTGAGGCCTCTCTGTCGCGACCACGGGGTGGTCGATCAGCCGTATTATCTCCTGGTGAAGCGGGATCATATGCCTCCACCTCTAATCGGGGGAGCAGCTTAAGTTTGGGGTAGCTTTTGGAGGGGCGTTCGAGTTCATGCTCTTCGGCCGCGAGGACTTCAGTCCATCTGTCGGCTAGCAGATCTTGATCAGCTCTAAGCTGCTGCTGCTTTTTCTTGAGGCTGTTTGCCGTGGCCATAAGCCTGTGTTTGAAACGCTCCCGTTCGACGGGATCCTCAGGCACGACGAATTCGTCGTCGTCGAGGCTTGCCTCATGTCTGGAGGGAGGCATATAGTCCTCTACCTCTTCTTCGGCCGCTCTCTCATGAGGGCTGGCGTCCCCCTCCTCCTGTGCTGGATCTTGCTGGAGTGGGTTGTCTTCGGCGCTATCCGGTGTATTATTGTCTCCGGTGCCGGAATCTTCATTCTTGCTATGGCGGGATTTAGAGCGGCGCCGCTGACGCCGGCGCTTGGGCTGTTTCTTGGAGGGGTCATCCTACGCTATTCCTTCGTTGTTCCCATCCTTTGGGATATCCACCATGTATATGTCGTATGAAGAGGTGGCTTTCCAGTGCCCGATGGGCGCCGGTTCTTGGTCGTCTCCGGCATCGTCTCCATACCGTCGATGTCCTCAGAGTCGTAATCTAGCATGTCAGTTAGATCGTCGACAGTGGCTACCAAGTGGGTGGTGGGTGGGCTCTAAATTTCTTTGTCGTCCGCATCCCAACCGTCCTGGTCGCAGTCCGTCCAGGCCTCTCCTGATAACGAGAGGTACTTTAGCGAACTCAAGATGTCGCCAAAAGGTGAGTGTTGAAAGATGTCCGCCGCGGTGATCTCCATGATCGGCGCCCAATCGGATTCGACTGGAGGGGGTGCGGGAGGTACGGAGTCCGACAAGGAGTCCGGCACCTCGGAGTCACGAGCTTCATGGGGGACAAGATCAGTGTTCGGCTCTATCGCCATAGAGGTTGCAGCTCCCGAGGTGGTGTCTACCATCCATCCTTGGTCTGCGCAGCCAGCTCCGAGTCAAAGATCGGAGCGGGTTCGGGTGCGGCCTCTAGGGTACTGTTCGGTGGCAGAGCTAAATCATGCCCATCATGACAGTACGGCACGCTTGGCTGTGGCTCGTATCCGTCGAGGATCAAGTCCCCGCGGATGTCAGCCGTGAAGTTCAAACTTCCAAATCTGACCTGACGGCCAGGGGCGTAGCCTTCGATCTGCTCCAGCTGGCCAAGCGAATTGGCCCGCAGTGCGAAGCCGCCGAATACGAAGATCTGTCCGGGGAGGAAGGTCTCACCCTGGACTGCATCGTCGTTGATGATCAAAGAAGCCATCGAGCCTATCGGTGATGACACAGAGGAACTCTCAATGAAAGCACTAATGTCGGTGTCAAAACCGGCGGATCTCGGGTAGGGGGTCCCGAACTGTGTGTCTAGGCGGATGGTAACAGGAGACGAGGGACACGATGTTTTTACCCAGGTTCGGGCCCTCTTGATGGAGGTAAAACCCTACGTCCTACTTGATTAATATTGATGATGTGGGTTACAAGAGTAGATCTACCACGAGATCAAGGAGGCTAAACTCTAGAAGCTAGCCTATGGTATGATTGTTGTTCGTCCTATGGACTAAGGCCATCCGGTTTATATAGACACCGGAGAGGGCTAGGGTTACACAGAGTCGGTTACAATGGCAGGAGATCTACATATCCGTATCGCCAAGCTTGCCTTCCACGCCAAGGAAAGTCCCATCCGGACACGGGACGAAGTCTTCAATCTTGTATCTTCATAGTCTTGGAGTCCGGCCGATGATGATAGTTCGGCTATCCGGACACCCCCTAGTCCGGAACTCCCTCAAAGCTCCATTCACAAAACTGCTTTGGGAGATTGTTGCTTGGTATGTGACTGCTCCATTGGTCCAATTAGTTTTTGTTCTAGTCCTTTATTCATTGCAAATTTTTGCTGAATAGGTGACCTTGTTCTTGAGCTTGCATGTCAAATTTATGAGGTCCCAATTAATTCGAATGCATGATATAGGCTCTAGGCACTTGTGGGAGTAGTTGCTATCAATCTTGTTTAGTTTGATTCACTTTTATTTTGAAGTTACTAAAAATTTCAGAAATTTTCAGAAAATGATAAGGAGATTTTTGAGGGGCTCTTCTAGCCAAGGCTCCAAGGATAAACAAGCTAAAGAGAAGGAAAAGGCCAAGTATAATATTCCTCACATAGCGGAAGTACGGCGTGTGAATGGCCCTGTGATAATTTCTTGAGAGAAGTCGGGATTTATGAAGACTTTTATTCTTTGGCTGAAAATGCGGGCCTCACAGACTTCCTCCACGACCGAATCGATCAGTATCTCTTACTCACCAATACTTTCATGCAAAACTTTTATTATTATCCCAAGAATTCACCTCCTTCAATATCATTTCATTTATATGATGAGTTTAAGGAAATGTCATTACGTTATTATTGCGCGGTATGTAGAATACCCTTTGAGGGCAGCTTAGATGAACCACATCGTAAAGATGTGGATGGTTTTGGTAACACTATTACTGTAGGGGATTCGAAGAAGGGTTCCAATGCGAGAATCACTAGCATACATTTTCCTGTTTTACGCTACTTTGCCATATTTGCTAGTTGATGCTTATTTGGTCGTGGAAATAGTGGAAACTTCAGTGTTCCTGATATCATTATTCTGTTCCATGCCTTGTTTGGTGATAACAGTTTTAGTATGGGTGCCGTTATTGCTAAACGGCTAAGCCTGAACCGTACAAAGGGCCCCATCTTTGGAGGTATCTATGCTGCACGCCTTGCTAAATATTTTGAGATACCTATTAGGAATTATGAGAAAGAGGAGAGAATGCTGCCTCTTTCCTTTTTAGATTACAGGAGCATGGTAGCGCATGAGTTTATTGTTGACAACAAAGATAAGATGCTTCTGTATAACCTGAGATTTAATAAGGAACAGAATGAGATTATTACCCTGCCTGCGCCTTTGTTGTTTGATTTAACTGCATATAATTATCTTGTCTTGCCGGAACCTCCACTGGACCCTTATGGTCCATCATCTTACCAGTGGGATCCAGAGGAGATCGCTAGCCAGTGGTATCCAGATAATACTCCTCAGTACACCGGGGAGAGTAGCCGCGATCCTTGGCACTAGACCAACTTAGGCCAAAAGCCCAAGCTTGGGGGAGTACGTATCTCTCACTTACCTTACATTCATGTTCACACACTATTCTAGTTGTCGGTGTTCATACTTTTTTGATTGTATTATCCATGCTAGTTTAATTTATTTTTCTAGCTTTCTTCTTGTGTGTTTGATAAACCTTAGGAAAAACCAAAAAAATTAGTTAGTTTAAATTCCTTGCTTGAAGTAGTAATTAAAATGAAAACCCAAAAAGATTTCTCGTTCTTCTTTTACTTGTTGGGAGCTTTCCCATGTAAATAGTTTTATTTTTCTTTTCTTTCCTTTGGGGGTCAAGAGTAGAAGACCATATTGAAAATATTTAGTGGCTCTCATATGCATGATTGTTGATTTAACTTAGCGGCCATATTACTTTGTCTTCTCTCTTGAATTGAATGCTTGCAGATTCCAGCTTAGTCCAATGCACGTGCACTATTATTATTATACACACCGTTCGGTCGTGCAAGTGAAAGGCAATAATGACTATGTATGATGGACTGATTGAGATGAGAGAAGCTGGTATGAACTCGACCCCTTTTGTTTTTGTAAATATGATGAGTTCATCATTCCTGATTCAACCTATTATGAAGTAAACATATTTGCAATGACATTTAGAGATTATACTTGCTTATGCCATGCTTAATTAGCTAGGAGCTTATAATGGTTTACCTTGCGTGCCAACATGCTATTAAAATGATTGTGATGTGGTATGATGGGATGGTATCCTCCTTTGAATGAATTGAATGACTTGACTTCGCACATGTTCACGCATGTAGTTGAAACAAATGAACATAGCCTTCACGATATTTATGTTCATGGTGGATTATATCCTACTCATGCTTGCACTTGGTGTAAATGAACTTTAATGCATGTTCATGACTGTTGTCGCTCTCTCAGTTGGTAGCTTCCCAGTCTTTTGCTAGCCTTCACCTGTACTAAGCGGGAATACTGCTTGTGCATCCAAACTCCATAAACTCCAAAGTTATTCCATATGAGTCCACCATACCTTCCTATATGCGGTATCTACCTGCCGTTCCAAGTAAATTTGTATGTGCCAAACTCCAAACCTTCAAATGAAATTCTATTTCTGTATACTCGAGCAGCTCATGTTTCAATTTGGGCTGTCACTATCTTCCATGCTAGGTGGGTTATTGTCAAGAGGAGTGGACTCCGCTCCTCATTCATGAGAAAATGGCTGGTAACTGGGATGCCCAGTCCCATGATCAAAAGATCGAAGAAAATCAAAATAATTAAACAAAACTCCCCCAGGGCTGTTGCTACTTGGAGGCACTCGTTGTTTCGAGCAAGCCATGGATTGATGCTTGTTGGTGGTGGGGGAGTATAAACTTTTACCATTCTATTTGGGAACCGCCTATAATGTATGTAGCATGGAAGATATCGCCATCTTATAGTTGTTGCGTTGACAGTGAAAGTATACCGCTCAAAATGTTATTCATCTCTATTTTAAAATCGAGCTCTGGCACCTCTACAAATCCCTACTTCCCTCTGCGAAGGGCCCATCTATTTACTTTTATGTTGAGTCATCATCCTTCTTATTAAAAAGCACCCGCTGGAGAGCACACTGTCATTTGCATTCATTACTATTAGTTTATATTGGGTATGACTTGACTGGATCTCTTTTACAATGAATTACAATGTTTAGTCAGTCCTTGATCTTTAAAGGTACTCTGCATTTATGTTTTGCGGTCTCAGAAAGGGCTAGCGAGATACCATCTTGTTATATCATATTATGATTGTTTTGAGAAAGTGTTGTCATCCGAGATTTATTATTATTGCTCGCTAGTTGATTATGCCATTGATATGAGTAAGTATGAGACCAAAGTGTTATTGTGAATATGGTTAGTTCATAATCTTTGTTGAAAACTTGAATGCTGGCTTTACATATTTACAACAACAAGAGCAAACAGAGTTTGTAAAAGTTTTTCTTTATCACTTTCAGTTTATCAGCTGAATTGCTTGAGGACAAGCAAAGGTTTAAGCTTGGGGGAGTTGATATGTCTCCAACGTATCTACTTTTCCAAACACTTTTGCCCTTGTTTTGGACTCTAATTTGCATGATTTGAATAAAACTAACCCGGACTGACGCCGTTTTTAGCAGAACTACCATGGTGTTGTTTATTGTGCAGAAAACGGAAGTTCTCGGAATGACCTGAAAATCCACGGAGATAACTTTTGGAAAATATAAAAAATACTGGCAAAAGAATCAAGGCCAGGGGCCCCACACCCTGTCCACGAGGGTGGGGGCGCGCCCCCTCCCCCTGGGTGCACCCCCCTGTCTCGTGGCCCCCCTGATGTTCCACCTACCTCAACTCCAACTCTATATATTCCATTTTGTGAAGAAAAAAATCAGAGAGAAAGTTTCATTGCGTTTTACGATACGGAGCTGTCGCCAAGCCCTAATCTCTCTCGGGAGGGCTGATCTGGAGTCCGTTCAGGGCTCTGGAGAGGGGGACTCGTCGCCATCGTCATCATCAACCATCCTCCATCACCAATTACATGATGCTCACCGCCGTGCGTGAGTAATTCCATCGTAGGCTTGCTGGACGGTGATGGGTTGGATGAGATTTACCATGTAATCAAGTTAGGGTTTGATCCCTAGTATCCACTATGTTCTGAGATTGATGTTGCTATGACTTTGCTATGCTTAATGCTTGTCACTAGGGCCCAAGTGCCATGATTTCAGATCTAAACCTATTATGTTTTCATGAATATATGTGAGTTCTTGATCCTATCTTGCAAGTCTGTAGTCACCTATTATGTGTTATGATCCGACAACCCCGAAGTGACAATAATCGGGATACTTCTTGGTGATGACCATAGTTTGAGGAGTTCATGTATTCACTATGTGTTAATGCTTTGGTCCGGTACTCTATTAAAAGGAGGCCTTAATATCCCTTAGTTTCCACTAGGACCCTGCTGCCACGGGAGGGTAGGACAAGAGATGTCATGCAAGTTCTTTTCCGTAAGCACGTATGACTATATTCAGAATACATGCCTACATTACATTGATGAACTGGAGCTAGTTCTGTGTCACCCTATGTTATAGCTATTACATGAGGAATCGCATCCGACATAATTATCGATCTTTGATCCAATGCCTACGAGCTTTTCACATATTGTGCTTTGCTTATTTACTTTTCCGTTGCTATTGTTACAATTACTACAAAGCTGCTATCGTTACTTTTGCCATTGCTACCATTACTATCATACTATTTTGCTACTAAATACTTTGCTGCAGATACTAAGTTATCCAGGTGTTGCTGAATTGACAACTCAACTGCTTATACTTGAGAATATTCTTTGGCTCCCCTTGTGTCGAACCAATAAATTTGGGTTGAATACTCTACCCTCGAAAGCTGTTGCGATCCCCTATACTTGTGGGTTATCATGTAACTGAATTGTCAAGGCGGTGATGGCATTTTATTTTAGCTGAACTGCACAAAATATGCTTAAAAGAAGAGGAAAGGTCATGAATTGATCATTCTTTCAGAAAGAACTATATATGCCTTCCTGACATCAGCCGCTATTGCCTTATTTATTCCTTCAAACAGGTGGTTAGAGACAGTCTTGCTACCTTTTCCCATTAAGAAATTGAAATGCTTATATATGTGATTCTATGCTTCAACTAGTGCCACTTTTATAGTAAGCACACTTTCAATATCTATGCAAACTGGGATGCTCGATTTTAGTGGAACTGCACAAAAAGTCCAAATGGTTCAACATTAGGAGCATGTTTTCTTCCAAACCTTTATATCCAATTGGTGGCACTATGAGCTGTTCATTACGAAGGTACATGGTTTGGTACTATCATGCTACTATTTTTGTACTATCATTAGATAGTAATACTAGTGGTTTGCATGTGAATTTATTGGTGGGGTGGACCTACATAGGAGGTGCAGGACATGATTCAATGATTGGATGCTCAATTTTGGTTGTGTCGATTTCACCTCTTCCATCACTACGAACATGGATATCCTTGGTCTGATGAAGAATAGGCACTATATTTCTGCTCTGAACCAGCAAATCAATTCAGTATGAAATTGTCCAGGGAAAAACATGACTATATCCAATTGTCCAGTGCAAAACATGACAGATGCTAAGCGGAAGAGACATGTTTAAACCAAAAATACAAGGTGGGGTATATGTTTACTAGCTGCTTGATATTTGTGCACACAGAGATGTCTGCCCATTGCTATTTGGCAAACAAACAAAGTGACCGCAATTTTGGTTGAACTGCACAAGAGAATAGTATAGTCACTGCATGCAGTGCCATTTGAAAATAGACACAGAAAGATTGGGTAGTCACTTCATGGACTGCAGAAAAGTAGTACTGTACTATTTATTGGCCAACACTAGGTGCTTTATTGCTTTGGTCTAATTATACAATGGGCATCATATTGCAGTGTGATCGAGAGAAGACCAAATCATATTGCAGTGGATGTTCCTCCATCATGTGTGGTTCATTCTCATGGTTCCAGCTGTTGGTGAAACCACTTACGTTTGCAAGAGGAATTGTAGACTTCACAAACAAATTTTTCTTTCAGTCTGTACTGAATATTGGCCAAGAGAAGCATCCATATTAGTAGGAAGAACATATGTTTTTTCTAGATCTTTTCTTTTGGAGCTACATATTTGTATATGATCTGTGAATCATTGAGATGCATTAACATGTTGATCTTATGTATGGGAATCGTACTTGTTGGTTTTAGTTGTGACGCAAGATACGAAGTGGCCGATCTTTGCTTTTGGAGCTATATATTTGTATATGATCTGTGAACCATTGAGATGCATTAACAGTTCCTTTTTTCTGTTCGCTCAATGTTTACAAGTTACTGATCGATCACGAGCTAGCCTACTAATGCGCTCCTGGCAGTTTTAGTTGCGACGCAAGATCTGAAGTGGCTGTTTTTTGAATAGAAATGCCTACCTCTGAAGAAAATGACTAGCTGCTCTAAAGAAAATGCCATGCAAATCTAAAGAAACTGCCAGCAATAACGTTCGCAAATGCCTTATCTCCCAGCTAATGTTCATCAACTAATGCAATCGTACACGTACACCATCCGACCTACTAGATCCTACACGTACACTATCCGACCTACTCGATCCTACACGAATAAATAGCGGATCAGGCACGTACTACCTCCTTTCCAGTTTGCAGGGCTCAATTCAAGAAACGACCTACTCGATCCTACAAGAATAAATAGTGGGTCACGCATGTACTAGTACCTCCTTTCTGGTTTGCAGGGCTTAATTCAAAAATCTCACCAACCAAGGTACTCCCTCCGTCCGGGTTTATTAGGCTCGTGAGGAAAGCAGCAAGACCAAGGCATGGCAATAATTAACTGCATGCAGAAGTTTAAGCCTAATTAATTCTAGCGGTTTAAGTGTCTGCATGCGTGACCTCGGCTGCGACTCGTTGCATGCTGCTTCGCGTACTAGCTGCGAGTGATTCTGAATGCCTGCATGCAGCCGACCATAATTAAGGCAGCTAACTGATGTGAAAAAAGATGGGCTTTAGTTGTTGCGGGACTTTTAAATCCGTGGAATCATTATTGACAAGGAGGGAGATGATTCGAGTGCACTTGTTTGACCGTCATGCCGGCGTGCGACCCAGCACGGACGGGATGAGACTGCATATTCATAATTTCAGTTTCTCTAGTTTTCCATGGCAAGCTGGCGCGCTAAGCCATGCCTGCTTATGCATTGAATTCCGATGACCGTCGCGCTACCTTCCGCCTATAAGTACTTTTTCCCGGCCTTCTCCGGTGGCACCGTGACCCAACTCGCCATATCCTCATAAGCCCCCACCGGCCCGACGTCGCTCTCCACTTATCCTCGCTCTTGCCACGTCCGCCATGCCCCCGCCCGTCCGCGATAGGCGAGGCCGGAGGCGGTCACCGCCAGAACTAGTGTTCGGTTTTTCACTGGAAGGCAGACGGAGAGAGGAGGCATTCTATCGGTCTTTAGATGGCAATGCGGAGATCGAGGACTTGTTGGAGCGCTACCATCTGGCGGAGGAGCAGGAGTTGTTGGAGCGCGACCGCCTGGCGGAGGAGCAGCGTATCGCCGATTTGCGCCGCCAGCGGGACATGGAGCAGTAGCGCACCGACGCTCTAAGTCGCGAGGAAAGCGCCCGCAACTGGGCCAACTACGTGGAGGCCGGCGCCCAGCAAATAGCCCTAGAGGCTGTCAGGTACGCACGCATTCGCGACATCGATTTTTACTACCAGCTCATCAAGTGGGTTTCCCGCTTAGAAGCCGAAGCTTCGCTGGACCACGCCAGCATGGAAAGGGCCAACATGCACGAGCAATGCGCCCTATCGCACCTCTGGCATGTCCGTGGCGAGGCGGAGGACGCCGGTGCTAGCGTTTAGCGTGTACTGCAGATGGCAGCCGGCATCGTCTAGTTAGCTAAGAGTAAGTTAGTACTTGTACGCTACTAGAGTATTAGTGGGAGTAGATAGTTAACTTGGCTATGATGGTTGTCAACGTGGAAGTTTAGTACTCTATATGTGGATCAAACCTGTTACTTTGCTTTAATGGTGAACTTACCGTTTGAACATATGGAATGGGCTGTTATTTTTTTAAATGGGTTGTATTTGTCCTCCACGGGTTTGGAGGCTGACTTGTGGGCCTACCAAGTTGACGCGTACACAATCAGGAGATGATTATACGTGGAGAGGATGACAGCAGGGACCCGCCAAGGTCATGGCAGTACGCAAGCAAGTGCCTCCTTATTTCAAGCCAATAAAAATGGCTCCTCCTATTGAATTTCTGACATCTGGGTCCCATGCCATTGTCAACGTAGTCAATAAACAAGAGAATTGCACAACGAGCGGCTGACACCAGGGACCCAGCAGCTCGCCCAGTTATTTTTTGTTTTGGGTTAATTTGATAAATGCCACTCCAAATCTGGTGTTTCCGAGAAATGCCACTGCAATTTCCAAACTTTGAAAAATGCCATTTCATGCCATTTCCAGTGGCATTTTTTGAAGTCTGGAGTGGCGTTTTTCAAAGTTTGCAAATTGCAGTGGCATTTTTCAAAGTTTGCAAAAATTGTAGTGGCATTTTTTAAGTTCGGAAATTGCAGTGGCATTTTTATGAATCACCGTAATGTGAGTGGCATTTATCTAATTTGTTTTTTAGACGGAAGCAGGGTGTCAACTGGGCTGTGCGGGGCACTTTGGCCTGTCTAGACAGTCTTTTCTTTTATGTTTACCATAGACTAGCCCAGTAGTTTTTTTTCTTTCTGAAAATGGCTAGCCCAGTTTTTTTGTGATTTGTCAAGTAAGTCGTTTTTTCAGGCCTATTGGGCTGCAAATCTTTCAAGACGAGGAGAGCTTCATTCGGTTGGCTGAGAAAATGGCCTATCAGTAATGAGAAATGGGATGTACATTTTTAAAACACATCAAATCAACAATTAGTTTCAAATTTCTTTTCTTCATTTTGAAATTTTAAATTGCATTGGTTTTTATGCATGGACAATTTGTTGGATTTTATATTGATATACATTTATTTTTAAAATCAGTTTGAATGTGACTCGAAATTTCAGGATTTAAAACAGTTCAGACCGCACCGAAATATGCAAAATTTCGTATAATTTTTTAACCGTGGCCACAATATGGGCTGTAATGCTAACAAAAAGAATATGAGATCCAAAAAAACCTTAAGAATTAGCAAATGGGTTGTAAATTATTAGAAATAATGGCAGATGGGCTGTCCTAAAAAAAGTTGATGCACAAGTAGTGACTATTACATGTCCATCCAACGGCCGTCGTGCTTCTTCAATCTCTGCTCTTCCTACTCTAGCCGCTCAAACAAGCGCCGACGGGACTACCTGCTCCCTCCTCCTCATGGCCGCCTGTGCTGCCGCGCAGGCCTCGCTGCCCCACCCTACTCCCATCGCTGGCCTAGCCATTCCTCTACTCACCCGCACCTGCTATTATTCTCCGGCGACGGCAGACGAATCACTAAACCCTCATACGGTCGTACTCCCCTCCGCGAGGAAACAACTGCCGAGTATTCCCTGGCTCTGTGTCGTTCCCTTCCTAGGCCTCACTGTCGTCCACCGCCCTGGTGCTCTTGGCGCAGAGTGGTCAACATGGTCAACGATCGACATGCATCTGAAGTGGACTGTACGTGGAGAGGCTGACAGCTGGGTCCACGGCCGCACGCAAGGAAATGCCTGCTTATTACGCACAAAATAATGATTCCTCCATTGGACATCTAGGACCCACCGAAAGGGCTTTTGTATTTCACGAAAAAAACGTTACCGCCGCTGACAGCTCGGACGCACCAGCTATATCTTCGCACGCAAGGAAGTGCCTCCTTATTATGCACAAAAAAATGAATACTCCCCCTGCTAGCTGGGACCCAGTATAGTGGGACGCTGACTTGTGGGCCTACTAACTTGACGGGGACGGAGGGCTTTGTCAACTTAGTTAATATGCACGATTCTAGCTCTAGTGACCGTACGATGTCCATCCAACGGTCGTAGTACTTGTTCAACCTCTGGTCTTCTTACTCCAGCCGCCCAAAGCAGTGCCAGTCGTGCCGCCTGCTCCTGCCTCCCGCGGTTGGTTGTGCTGCCGCGGAGGCCTCACCACCCCCATACTACTCCCACCGCTGGCCAGGCCATCCCTCCACTCACCCACACCCCCTGTTATTCTACGGCGATGGCAGCCTCACACCACAGTCGAACAAGTGAACCCTCGTACTCCTCTCCCCGTGAGCATCCACTGCCGCATCTTCCCCGGCTCCGCATCGTCCCCTTCCAAGGCCTCACCGTCGTCCACCGCCGTAGTGCTCTCGGCATGGCGTGGTCAACGTGGTCAATGACCGACTTCAATCGAAAGAGTACTTTACGTGGAGAGGCTGACAGCTGGGTCCACAACATCCGCAAGGAAGTGCCTCCTTATTACACGGAAAATAATTATTCCTCCATGTGACAGCAGGGACCCATCGGACGGCCCACCGTATTTTGCGAAAAAAATGTTTCCCCCTGACTACTGGGACCCACCGGACGAGCCACCGTATTTCACGAAAAAAATGTTCCCCCCGCTGTCAGCTTGGACCCACCGAAAGTGCATCCTTATTACGCACAAAAAAATGAATACTCCCCCTACTAGCTGGGACCCACCTTGGTGGGAGGCTGACTTGTGGGCCTACTAAGTTGACGGGGACAGAGGGCTTTGTCAACTTAGTCAATATGAACGATTCTAGCTCCAGTGACCGTACAATGTCCATCCAACGGTCGTAGTGCTTCTTCAACCTCTGGTCTTCTTGCTCCAGCCGCCCAAAGCAGCGCCCAGTCGTGATGCATGCTCCTGCATCCCGTGGTTGGCTGTGCTGCCGCGGAGGCCTCACCGCCCCCTACTATTCCCACCGCTGGCCAGGCCTTGGGGCGACGGCAGCCTCACACCGCAGCCGAACTAGTGAACCCTCGTACTCCTCTCCGCGCGGGCTTCCACTGCTGCGTCTTCCCGGCTCCGGGTCGTGCCCTTCCTAGGCCTCGCCGTCGTCCACCGCCCTGGTGCTCTCGGCGCGGCATGGTAAACGTGGTGAAGGAACGACTTCCATCGAAAGAGTACTGTACGTGGAGAGGCTGACAGCTAGGTCCACGACGGCCGCCAGGAAGTGCCTCCGTATTACATGCAAAATAATTATTCCTCCACCTGAAAGCAGGGACCCACCGGCTGGGCCACCGTATTTCACGAAAAAATGTTTCCCCCCTGACTGCTGGGACCCACCAGCTACATCTTCGCACACAAGGAAGTGCGTCCATATTGCGGGCAAAAAAATGACTCGCCCCCCTGACTACTGGGACCCACCAGCTACATCCTCGCACGCAAGGAAGTGTGTCCATATTACGAGCATAAAAACATGATTCGCCCCCCTGACTGCTGGGACCCACTAGCTACATCTTCGCACGCAAGGAAGTGCCTGACAGTCAGGACCCACGTGGTCGAAGCGTACGTAGCGTTGTTATTCTAGTCGCGAATGTGTACGTACATACTGGTCGATGTAGAGGCGTGCACATGTCATAGTAGAGACGCACACGTGTCATAGTAGAGGCGCGCACGTAGCATGTACACGTACGTACAACAGCCAGGGTGCAAGAAAGAAAATACGACCACGTACGTACATACGGGCGGGGTCTTGAACGCCTACTCACGCATACGTACAGCCAGGGCTTGTGTACATGGCTGGGTTGGAATGGAGAAACTGCGTCATCGTCGTATTCATGGGAGGCAAGGGAATGCGTCGTGTTCATCGGGAGGCAATTAAACGTGTGGGAGTGAACCGACTTGGATGGAACAGCCGATGGAAACGAGGCTTGGCGTACCATAGAATGGAGGAAATAGCCTTGTGTTCGACCGGACACATTCGAAACGGGATCTTGTTCATCGGGAGGGGTCTGGCGTACCGCAAAACGGAGGAAACGGACTTTTGTTGGACCTCCTACGGTCGAAACGGGGGTCCTGTTGATGGGGAGGTGTGTGGCGTACCTCAAAACGGAGGAAACGGACTTGTGTTTGAGCGCTACGGTCGAAATAGGGGTCCTGTTCATCGGGAGGGGTGTGGCGTACTGCAAAACGAGACTCCACGGGATACTATTCATCTCCACCGTTGTCGTGGAATTATCACGTCAGATGTCCTAAGGAACGTACTTCGTCATGGAGCCATCGCAACTAGGAAGCTTGAATGGGTTAATCGGGACAAGAGACACGAGGTTTATACTGGTTCGGCCGCGTACGGTGAAGGTAAAAGCCTACGATCCAGTTTTAAGTGGGATTGCTTATGTCTCAATCACCAGGGAGCAAATCGCTTGACCTAGCTCTCGGGTTGTTGTTACTTGCCCTGAACCGCCGCCGGGTCGTCCCTTTATATACATAGGTCAACGCCCAGCGACTCTACAGAGTCCCGACCGGCTTATAAACAGTATCCGGCTCGGTCTCTTAATATTTCTTGCCTTACAATACAAGTCATACCTATACGGCGGTTTATCACTACGGGCTTTGTTGGGGATATTACCACTGGGCGTGAACCGGCCTACCTGGGCCGGGTTAGCTTCATTAGTACTTTAAAGGTGGTTAAGCAGATGAAGGCCCAAGGCCTGTAGTCAGTTTAGAACCTGTAGCCGTAAACCGGCTTGATATGTAAACTTGCATTGTAAGTTAGGAATAGAAAGAGACCAACCGGGATATGAGTATGAACCGGTGTGGGACTCTGTGGACCGATGGGCGTCACCCGTGTATATAAGGGGACGACCTGGCGGCGGTTCAAGGGCAGACAACAACAACTCGAGCCTAGGCGAAGCTTTTTGCTCCCTAGCCATTGAAACCACATCAATTCCATCACAACTAGACGTAGGCTTTTACCTTCATCGAAGGGGCCGAACTAGTATAAACCCTTGTGTCTTTGTGTCCGCTTTAACCCCTTCAAGTTAACCCGTAGCGATGGCTCCACGACTAAGTCCTTTCACAAGGACATCTGCCGTGACAAATCCACCACAGTTGGAGCCCACCGTGGGGCTATCGCACGACGGTTTGATGATCTTGGAGGGCAAGCTCAAAGGACTCGAAGGCTATGCTGTGGGCCGGATGACCAAGAGTCGTCACGGCAAGCTCTACATCGACGATGCAGGATGGGGTCCCGAAGCCGGCTCGATCGAATACGGGTATCGGGTCCCCTTCGGTGGCATACACATTTTTATCGGCAAGATTGGTGAGCCTGGGCCTGAGCCGGACATCCGCACCGACCTCGTCGAGACGGCTCAGCGTGCGAGATCTACCCAGGTTAAACCGGCCGCGAGGCGTGCCTTCGTGGGAGTCATCCACGGAGGAGAGAATGGGGACGAGTCAGAATACGGTAGCGAGATCGTCGTCTATTCCGGCAATGAGTCCTCAACCGAAGAGACCGAATCATTGTACCAGTTGCAAGACGACCAGATTAGGGGCTGTTCCGATGGCGACAGTATTTCGGACCCCCTTGAGCAGATCAACCGGGTTGGAATATTCATGGCCGGTACGCAGGCGGCGAATCACTCCTCGACCGCAACAGCAATGTTCTCCGGATCAGCAGCGGCAGCGGCAGCAGGGGCAGGAGGCCTTGTGCGCCCACCGGTTCAAGTTCTGTCTGACCTGTTTGATGCACTAGCTGTACTTATGGTAGAGGCCAATCCGGCGGATCAGGAGGCCCATGATGCAGAGGTTGCAAAGGTGAGAGAGCAGATCGCACAAGCCAAAGCCGACCTGGCAGCAGAGAAGGACAGGATGGCCGCAGAGCGGGCCGCTTTGAACGCCCAGGCCTATAAGCTCATGCTCGACCAGAACGCATCACAGGAAGTCTTGAAGCGGAAGCACAGATCACGCCTGCCGTTAGGGTTCGACCCTTGAAATCTCTTTCACACTCCGGGAGCTGGAACCAGTAATTCGCCGGGGCACCTAGAGGTAAACCGGGTCGAGGCACCAGGGCCAGGAGCGACGGTCCAACCCCGCCTGATGGAACCTCCTCGGCAGAACATTGTGATTCCTCCGTCGGTCCAGACACCTCCGGGTCATTATTCTAATCCTATGGACAATCTTGTCGCAGCTGCTGCGCAATTAGAAGCTATCTCGGTCGAAGGAGACTCTCCGCAAGCAATAGAGACGCGCCGGGTTAAGGAACTTCTCCGGACCACTTTGATTCAATAGGAGGCATATTCATACAGCCGCGATCGGATTCATTCCACACCTCGTCCAAGCTGGAGCTATAGTAGGAGCCTGGATGAACCGGCCATATCAAGCAATGCACGGGGCCGTGAAGCGGCCCATGGCAATAACCCGGCCGGTGGTGTTCACGATGCTCAGGATGTAGTGAACCGGGCCCGGGCACGAAGGGAGGCCGAGTTAGCAGCACAGAACGAGGCGGATCAGCTTACACCGGTTCGTTCTACCACCTCTGCCGGGCCAGGGGCCGCATCTAGCTTGGGAGTACCCTGTTTAGTCCCCACTTTACGCAATGTACGCCTGCCCAAGGACTTCAAGGGCCCGCACAAAGTGCCAAATTACACCACTGATTTATCTCCGGAAGCGTGGGTAGAGAGTTATGAGATGGCAATGGAGATGCTGGATGTGGATGAGACCGCGTGTGCAAAGTACTTCACCATGATGCTTGAAGGCATAGCCTGTACTTGGTTGAAGAGCCTGCCGCCTAATTCTATCAGTTCATGGGCCCAGTTGCGGACCCGGTTTATCCAGAATTTCAAAGATACGTGTAAGCAGCCTAAGTCCATAGTAGACTTGGCGGCTTGTGTTCAGGAGGACGGAGAGTCAACAACCCATTGGGTATGCCACGTTTCTGAAGTCTTGCACTCGTCTGACAGGATCAATGCTGACTCTGCGATCTTAACCCTGGAGGGCAACTGCCGGTTTAAGCCTCTAAAGTAGAAGTTGGGGCGTATGAAGCGGTTCTGTAATGACATGGGAACTCTCATGGCCGCTTTAGTGAAGTATGCTGATTCTGATAGTACCAAGGATCCCGAGACTGACGATGACGAAGCAGGGAAGGGAAAAAAGAATAGCAACTCTAAGGGGCATCAATACAAACCGGCGGGCCATGGAAACGGAGGCAAGCGTAAGGCGGATGGCAGCATGGACTTTGTGGCTAACACTAATGCGCGGGACAAGGGTCAGCGGCGCAAAGGTAAAGCAGCGAATCGTAATGGGGCTCCAAATCCTAACCCGGATCGCTTAAACTATTTGCTAAATCAGCCTTGCCCAAAACACGGGACGAAGGAGGCACCGGCTAACCACCTTTGGAAGGATTGTTACATTATGCAGGAATTTAAAAACTCTAATGCCTTCCGGTATGACCGTGGGTCAGGTGGTGGCTCAAGATCCGGTTTCCATGGGCCGGGTCACGATGGAACTTCCGGTTCAGGTTTCAATCAGGGCGGTAATAATAACCAGGATAATCAGAATGGTCAAGGGGGTTACAACCAACAGCAGCAGCAGCGGTCGGGTTATCAGAGCCAGCCAAAACAGTTGAACAATGGGCAGTATCACGTTTTCACAACTAGCTCGGATAAGCGCGACCGGAAACTTCATAAGCGAGCAGTGAACTCTGTTGAACCGGCTGTACCGCGTTATTTACACTGGTCGGAGCAGCCTATCGTGTGGAGCAGGGAGGATCACCCCCCCGGGTTGACAATCCGGGCCAGTTGGCATTAGTGGTAGACCCTCAGGTGGGAGGTTATAAATTCACCAAGGTACTCATGGATGGAGGGAGCAGTATTAACATCCTGTACTATGAGACATTCCGCCGCATGGGGCTAACAGACAAGGATCTCAGACCGTCTAATACGGTGTTCCATGGTGTGGTGCCTGGCAAATCAGCATATCCTGTTGGTAAGATAGCCCTGGAGGTGGCTTTTGGGGACGAGCATGATTCCCGATCCGAGACACTAACCTTTGAGGTGGTGAAGATCCGGAGCCCGTATCACTCCTTGTTTGGGCGGCCGGCTTATGCCAAATTCATGGCACGGCCTTGTTATATCTATTTGCAGCTCAAGATGCCGGGTCACAAAGGGACAATAACGATTCATGGGAGCCGCAAGATTGCTTTGGAATGTGAGGAAGGTGATGCAGCCTATGCAGAGTCGGTTTGTGCCACGGAGGAGTTAAAATATTATAGGGACAATGTTGATCCGGCGGACATGACCCCTTTGAAGAAGCCAACTACGGAGCATGATTCAGATCTGAAGTTCAAATCAGCGGCTGAGACCAAGCTTGTTGACTTCGTGCCCGATGATTCGTCCAAGCAGTTCACTGTCAGTGCCAACTTGGACCCTAAATAGGAAAGCACGCTCATCGAGTTCATCTGTGAGAATCGGGACATTTTTGCATGGAAGCCTTCTGACATGCCAGGTGTACCGAGGGAGCTCGCTGAGCACACTCTTAATGTTGATCCCAAGTATAAACCAGTAAAGCAATTTCTCCGCCGGTTTAACGAAGAGAGGCGCAAAGCTATTGGGGAGGAGGTGGCTAGGCTCTTAGCCGCTGGTTTTATCATTGAAGTGTTCCATCCAGAGTGGCTTGCTAATCCGGTGCTGGTTCTTAAGAAAAATGGCACTTGGCGTATGTGTGTGGATCTTAACAAGGCTTGTCCAGCGGATCCTTTTACCCTCCCTCGCATTGACCAGATTATTGACGCCACGGAGGGTTGTGAGTGTTTGAGTTTTTTGGATGCGTATTCTGGGTATCATCAGATCAAAATGGCGGTTAAGGACCAGGAGAAGACGGCGTTCATTACTCCCTTTGGAGCCTTCTGCTATGTATCTATGCCATTTGGGCTCAAGAGCGCCCAAGCCACTTATCAACGGTGTGTACAGAATTGCCTGCATAAACAGATCGGCCGCAATGTGCACGCCTATGTGGATGATATTGTAGTCAAGTCAAGGCAGAAGGAGACGCTAGTTGATGATTTGAAGGAAACCTTTGACAACTTGCGGGTTTATAAGATGATGCTTAACCCTACCAAATGTGTCTTTGGTGTTCCGGCAGGCAAGTTACTGGGCTTTCTTGTGTCCAATAGTGGAATTGAGGCTAATCCGGAGAAGATTACGGCTATCACCTCCCTGGCTAAACCGAAGTGTATCAACGATGTCCAGCGTTTGGCGGGTCGGATCGCCGCACTGAGCCTGTTTATCAGCCTCCTCGGAGAGAAGGCCATCCCTTTATACCAGATGTTGAGAAAGGCAGATCAATTCATCTGGAGTCCAGCTGCTGATGAAGCGTTGGAGGACTTGAAGCGGCAATTAGCCAATCCGCCCATTCTTGCAGCTCCGGTCGACACGGAGCCGTTATTGTTATACGTAGCAGCCAATGCTCGTGCAGTTAGCGTGGCTATTGTGGTAGAACGCAGGGAGGCAGGCAAGGAGTATCCGGTTCAGCGGCCGGTTTACTATATCAGCGAGGTGCTTATTGAATCCAAGCAAAGGTATCCGCATTGGCAGAAGCTGGTATATGGAGTTTTCATGGCAAGCCGGAAGTTGAAGCAATATTTCCAAGGGCACCCCATCACAGTGGTTAGTTCAGCTCCCTTGGGCGATATCATACAGAACCGGGAGGCGACTGGCCGGATTGCCAAGTGGGCCATAGAACTTGGGCCGCACGGATTGAAGTACGTGCCTCGGACGGCAGTGAAATCTCAAGCACTTGTTGATTTCATCAATGATTGGACGGAGTTGCAAGCACCAGAGGAAAAGCCAGATCACACATATTGGACTATCCATTTTGATGGATCCAGGCAATTGGAAGGCTCGGGGGCTGGAGTCATGTTAACTTCCCCACGAGGTGATAAGTTTTGTTATGTTCTCCGCTTAATGTTCCCTTGTACTAATAATGCAGCTGAGTATGAAGCCTTGCTCCATGGTCTCCGGATGGCTAAAGAGATGAATCTAAGTCGGGTTAAGTGCTTCGGTGACTCGGACCTCGTAGCTCAACAGGTGTCTGGCACTTGGGATTCTAAACACCCACTCATGGCTGCATATCGTCATGAGGTGGACATTGTTGCAGGTCACTTCAAGGGTTATCAGGTGGATCACGTGGATCGTCGAAAAAATGAAGCGGCGGACGCTTTAAGCCGGTTGGGCTCTCAGCGTAAACCGGTCCCGCCTAATGTCTTTCTCGATGTGTTGCACAACCCGTCAGTCAAGCTCCCGGGTGAAGCGGATTTGGCTATTCCCGATCCGGAGGCTCAATTGGTGGCAGCCCTGCATATTATACCGGATTGGACAGTTCCCTATCTTGCGTACATGAACCGGGGAGAGTTGCCAGAGGATGAGACTCTAGCCAGGAAGATAGTCTGGCGATCCAAATCTATGACAATTATCAATGGCGAATTGCATCATTGCAGTGTATCAGGGGCGTTTCAACGCTGCGTCTCTCCTGAGGAAGGTTGTGAAATTTTACGCAAAATCCATGAAGGGGATTATGGTCACCACGCCGGTTCAAAGTCTCTGGTGGCTAAGGCGTTTCGTCACGGGTTTTACTGGTTGACAGCTCATGCTGATGCGGAGGACTTGGTTAAACGGTGTGATGGCTGTCAGAAATTTTCAAGGCGTGCTCATGTGCCGGCTCAAGAATTGAGGATGATTCCAATTACTTGGCCGTTTGCAACATGGAGGCTGGATATGGTCGGACCTTTTAAAAGATCCAAGGATAAGAAAACCCACCTTTTGGTGGCAGTTGACAAGTTTACCAAGTGGGTTGAAGCGGAGCCTGTCAGCAAGTGTGATGCAGCTACAGCGGTGCAGTTCATTAAAAAGGTGATTTTCCGGTTTGGCTTTCCACACAGTATTATTACTGACAATGGTACCAGTTTATCCAAGGATGCTATGAAGGAATTCTGTGAACGTGAGCACATCAGACTTGACGTATCTTCACTGGCTCACCCCCAGTCCAATGGGCAGACAGAACGAGCTAATCAAGAGATCTTGCGAGGCATCAAACCCCGGCTTACGGTTCCACTTCGAAGAACACCGGGATGTTGGGTTGAAGAGCTACCATCTGTGCTATGGAGTATCAACACTACGCCCAACCGATCTACAGGATACACACCGTTTTTTATGGTCTACGGAGCAGAGGCGGTTCTCCCTAGTGATATCCGGCACGAATCGCCTCGTGTGGCGGCTTATGTTGAAGCGGACAATGAGACAGCACGACAAGATGCTTTGGACCTATTAGATGAGGAGCGTGACATAGCGGCTGCCCGCTCGGTGATTTATCAACAAGATCTTCGTCGCTATCACAGTCGCCGGGTCAGAACCAGGACTTTTCAAGAAGGAGATTTGGTGCTTCGGCTCATCCAAGATCAGACGGATATGCACAAGTTATCCCCACCTTGGGAGGGACCTTTCGTGGTCAGCAAGAATCTGCACAACGGGTCGTACTATCTGATTGATATTCGAGAGCATAAAGACTCACGCACATCAGAGGAGGAGACCAACAGGCCGTGGAATATAGCTCATCTTCGGCCTTACTACACTTGAGCCATCGACTCTATCTATGTACATGTTATGGCAGTGTATATATTATCATTGATATAATAAAACCGGAACCTCAGCTAAAGCGGGGTCTCTGTCCTTTCATATCATGTGTGGTTACATGGAGTGGTTCTGTTTTAAAGCGGCCTCCGGTTTACCCCTTGAAATTTGCTTTTCAAAAAAGCTTTGTGATATCACTTGGGGCCTTGGTTGTGTCCGAACCAATGCGACACCTTTTGATAGGCGAAAGCCACCAGATCACTTGGGGACATGGTCAAGTCTGAACCAGTCACGCCTCTTGATCGGCCTAAGGCCACAGAATCACTTGGGGGCTTGGTCGAACCCGAACCATTGCCACGCCTTTTGATCGGCATAAATGCCACGGTTTCATTTGGGGACCTGGCTGACTTGAACCATTGTCACTCCTATTGGGGGCTTGGTCCTGTCCGACCGTGGTAACACCATCTGATCAGCTCAGTAAAGCATGTTTTTGCAAACGGTTTTTATCATTGCCTTTGCTTCCATATTTCTTTTATGACTATTCTTCAATTTTTGTTGTGTTTCCTTTAAACCAACAACACTTTTTTACCGGTTCAGCTGACGGAAATCGGTTCATTTGTACTCCGGAGAAATATGCCCGGTTTAACTTTCCTGTTAACATCATGAAGTAGCAGGGGGCTCATAATGACCCAGCACGGTTTACATGGGAGTTGTTTTCTCCCCTTTGATGGTAATGGTTTATAAATACTCCGTTTCAAGCCTGGCTAAGCCAACTTCATGCCCAGCGATGGCAGGTATTTTGTATTGCATATTTGATTATATGTTTTAAATACATTGATATATATATCAAGGTTATAAACCGGTTGGCGGTATAACCGCCACCGCGGTTCAAGATTTTCTGATTGCAGGAAATATAAATTGAGTATTTCAAGCAAAAGCATCAGTGCGTATGCACGAAGGCATATTTAAAGTAGAAGTATTGGCTATTCTATTACAAGGCAACGCGGTGCCCAAATAAGATCATTGTTATTTTGGCGGATCATAATAAGGCAGTTGTTTAAACCGGCTTCCGGTTCAAGCCTGCTCATCAAACCGGTCTCATGGTTGTGGGTCGTCCCGCGCCGCTTCAGCTTCCTCATCTCTATCCATTGGCTGGAAATCAACAGTGGTCCAGTCGATTCCCATTAAAGCTTGAAAGACAGCCTCTTCATGGATCAGAGAAGACGGTTCAATATCAGGAGCGAAAGTATGCTTACGGATTGGAGGAACCAGATTCTCCGCTTCAGGAATTGGTGCAGCCACTCATTTGTTCTGATCATTGTGCTGAGCTTGATAATGCGACAAGTCGGCCTCTTCAGCCAATTGACAAGCCAGGGGGCGTACTGCACGGTTTATCGCCCTCAAATCATCTTCATTGAACTCCGAGCCATCTTCCTTCAAGCTGGGATAGCCTTGAGCTGCTTCAACAGGATCGAAATCCGGCACCCATGCTTTTGCCCGGATTAAGGCGTTAATGGCTCCGGTTCGAGCAGCAGATTTTTTCAGTTCTTCAATCCGAGCAGGAAGCATTGACAACCTATTAAGAGTGTCTTGGATTAAAGTTTGTTATGAGATGCAGTGGTTATGATCCGTTGCGCTCCGGTATACAGCTGTTCAATTAAAGTGTAGGCAGCCTTCAACTTCTTCCGAACATCTGACCCTAAGTGACCAATGCGTGTACCTGTAACAATACAGGAAAGATCACAAACCGGATCTATTATAAGCAGGCCAGGGTTGTCCAAGAAACCAAAAGGAGCTTACCAAAGATAGCAGCGGTCATGGAATGTACTTGCCGCTTTACGGCGGTCAGCTCATCTACCACCGGTTTAAGGGCAGCTTCAGCGTTTTCAGCTCTTTTTATTAAATCAGCCTTCTCAGTGGCCCAATCAGTCCGCTCCTTCTTGAAGCCCTCCTTCAGCTGTTCTGTGATGCTCAAAGCGCTGCCTGCATAAAGACAGTGCTTGGCTTTCAACAAACGGTACAAGAATTTGAAGTACCAACCACATAACAAGTTATATGCTTGATACTTGGGGGCTAATGCACCTTCAATTTTCATCTATTACTAAATCACAAAGTCCCAAGCTCAATACAGGTATTCAACTTGGCACTTGGGGGCTAATGGCTATTTGCTCAGTTATGTTCTGATGTTAGAATCTTTATTGGAGTCCCGGTTTAACTATACTAAGTTGAACCGGCCCTTGGGGGCTACATTGATGGATTTCAAAGTACTGAGGACTATATTCAAGTCCCGTCTTGAAGAAGGTTACAAACCAGCCCTTGGGGGCTAGGAGGATTAATACAATGGTAGTAATTAAAGAAAGAAGAAGTGCAAGGAAGTTACCTCAAATTTATCTCTCATTATCTTTACCAGGCCAGCTTCACAGTCACGACTAGTATATAGCCGGTTCAAGTAACCAGAATGAAAATCTTGGGCACTCAGAGCAGCATATGTTTCTAGATCAACATCCCATTTGCCTTTGTTCATGCCAGAAGAATCTTCTTTCACAGTATGCTTGGCCAAAGCGACAGGATTCCCTGGTTCAAAGCGACCTACGCCGGTAATTACAACGTCATCATCCTTGGACTCGCCGGTTTGCGTTGGGCGGTTGGTTTATCGGCAGGCTTTGAAGGACTGCGGGATCTATCAATCTGTACGGAGCTGGCAGGCTGGTCAACAGGGACTGAGGTATCGATAGGCCTTTTATCAGTAATAGCATCATCTTGCAAAGGAGGATCATTGGGAATATCTTCAGGAACGAACGCTTCAAGATCTGGTGTTTTATCCTGTTCAGGGGTAGCATCTTCCTCGGCCGCTTTATTCAGGCGGGCTTTCTTGCTTGGTTTAGGTTTAGCCCTGAAAGAGAAACAAAGAGTCAAGGAACAACATAAGTTATAACGTGGTATACCAGAAGCATATGTTCAGTCTAGCTTACCCAAGAACCGTTTTTAGTGATGGTAGCTGAGTGGCCGACGATTCACCAGAGGAAGAATGGGATGTAACCTGATAATCGGAGTCGGACGGATTAAGAGGTTGACGGATGAAACCCGCTTTAGGACATAAATTAATAAAAAGGTCGGAGACCTCGGAGCGGCGTTTTCGAACCGGACTGTTTGGTAAACCGGCGGAGGTAACTACCTGGCCGCTGTGCCGGGTTGTGCGGCGAGCTTCATGTTGCTGAGTCTTCATAAGAAATTTGGGATCCAAGTAAGCAAGAGGATGAGAAAATTTAACTTTCTGGTTTGCCTGGCGAAATTTTGGCAAAGGCAAAGGATCTGAATCGGAAGAGAGAATAGTTACCTCAGCGACATCAGCATTACTGGTTTCAGCGTCGTCCTGACAAGTATCATCATCAATAAGGCGTGTAAAAAGTAAGCCTAGTGAATCGAGTTCTACCTCAAGGTCCGAGTTACCCGCATCATTATCAACAGCCGGATCAGATGAAGCAGTGGTTTTCCTCTTTTTAGCAGGCTTCTTGATTACCTTGGTCTTTAGCCGGGTTGACCGTTCCGCTTTCTCCAGTTTATCTTGTGGAAGCTTCTTGCTCCAAAACGGATTATCGCCCTGGTTAAGCAGCAATTGATGTCAGACAGAGATAGCAATAACAGGTTCAGTAAAAAGTACAATCAAAATCTTATAGCTAGCGGTTTGTTGGTAGCACAGAAAGGGGGCAGGCCGGTTTGAGCATAGAGGTGCTCCGGTTCGTTCAACATTTTCTTCACAGCCTCTGTGACTTCATCATCAGAGAGCTGGATGTTGGTGTGTCGGAGTGGGTCATCAACGCTACCAGTATACTTGCACATCAAACCGGAGCGCCGGCTGAGAGGCAGTATGCTCCATGATATCCAACAGCGTGCGAGATCTACTCATGTTAAAACGTTGGCCATGAAGGCTCGGAGCTTGGATAATTGCGGAGCGTATTTACTCCTCTCCTTGGCACTTAACCTTTGTGGGAAGGGGTGTGTATTGCTGAGCCGCTCCGGACGAAAGCCAGGCAAAGGATTTTCATCATCAGGGGAAGTATCTTTGCAGTAAAACCATGTTGCATTCCACTCCTTGGGGTGACTGTGTAGTCTGGCATGGGGATAAGTGATTTCTTTCCTTTTCTGAATTGCCATACTGCCCAATTTGGTATTGGGACCATCAGTGAATTCTGTGTGGCGGTTTAAATGGAAGCAGTCTCTGAACAGTTCAACTGTGGGTTTCTCTTGAAGGTATACCTCACAGAGCACTTGGAAGTGACATAAGTTTGTAACAGAATTGGGGCCAGTATCTTGCGGGCGGAGTTGAAAATTGGCTAACACATCCCGGTAAAATTTAGAGCCGGGCGGTTTGAAGCCCCGGGCTAAATGGTCCGCAAAAATCACAACCTCTCCCTCTTGAGGTGTGGGAGGACATTCATCACCAGGAACCCTCCAGTGGATAGTATCTTTGCTGTCTAAAGCGCCAATTGAAACTAAATCATCCAGCTGAGTTTCTGTGATGCGAGAAGGAACCCAGTTGCACTCATATACTTGTTTGGCCATGATGAGATCTACAAGAAATAAGTGATTCCAGTTCAAGAATGCGCTGGTATGAACAATGCTAAACCGGAGGCGGTATATTTAAACCGGATTTTTATGAAGTGGCATCATATGGCTAAAGAGTTCTGGCGGTTCAACAAGGGGACTAATGATATATACCGGTTTATTAACTTTTTCTATATTAAGTTAAACCGCCTGATCTAAACATTGAAAGCAATTGAGGTTGCGGATGGCTAAGTATGCAGAAACAGGTTTCACAAGGTCTTATTGCTGCAATGGATCTGAAGCAAGTTCAGAAAAATAGAAAATATTCAAAAGATTAAAGCAGAACGGAAGTGAGTCAATGGGCAGGTATGTACATGAGATGTATGGACTTGAGCGTGAAACTACAGGTGGATGCTAAAAGGCTACTGCTAATCAGAGCAGGGTTTCACAGATCTATCCAGGAGTCTAGGTACAAGCATGAACAAGTGAGGAGCACGGCAAAAAGACGAAACCCTAGAACAGATCTATGTTAAGAAGAGCAGAAGGCTTACCAGAATCGAGGAAGACGCGAAAAGCTACTGTAGTGCTCTGGAGCGTTCAGGTTGATGCAGCGGCCCAAGACGGTGCAGAGGTCAATGGCGGTGGCGGAGCTCTGAGGCTGGCGACGCGAGGAAGACGAAGAGAAAGAGACAAAGGGGAGAAAAGGAAATGACCCTTCGGTCCTATTTATAAGGCAAAGGACGTGTGTCAGGCGCGCGAATCCAGGAGCCACAAGATTCGGAAGTGGAGCTGCTGCCTTGGGTATCGCGGATCTATTAATAAAAGAAGTCGTTATAAATGTTAACTTCATAATGACGTCATGCCGGTTTACAGCAACCAGAGATGATGACGACATGGCGGTTTACCAATTACCAAAAGATGTTGAAGACAAAGATTTTTGTGAAGGATTGACATGAACCAGTTCAAATCAATCTGGGGCCTAATGTTGGGGATATTACCACTGGGTGTGAACCAGCCTACCTGGGCCAGGTTAGCTTCATTAGTAGTTTAAAGGTGGTTAAGCAGATGAAGGCCCAAGGCCTGTAGTCGGTTTAGAACCTGTAGCCGTAAACCGGCTTGATATGTAAACTTGCATTGTAAGTTAGGAATAGAAAGAGACCAACCGGGATCTGAGTATGAACCGGTGTGGGACTCTGTGGACCAACGGGTGTCACCCGTGTATATAAGGGGACGACCCGGCGGCGGTTCAAGGACAGACAACAACAACTCGAGCCTAGGCGAAGCTTGTTTGCTCCCTAGCCATCGAAACCACATCAATTCCATCACAACTAGACGTAGGCTTTTACCTTCATCGAAGGGGCCGAACTAGTATAAACCCTTGTGTCTTTGTGTCCGCTTTAACCCCTTCAAGTTAACCCGTAGCGATGGCTCCACGACTAAGTCCTTTCACAAGGACATCTGCCGTGACAAATCCACGACAGGCTTTAAGTCACCTCTGGGCCTTGGGCCCTTACTAAGCCGCCGTCTTCAACCTTGAGCTTTGGGCTTCAAGAATGCTTACGGGTATAACCCGGCCCCTCCTGGCGGGTCATACCAAATAGTTATATCCCCAACATTAGGCCCGAGATTGATTTGAACTAGTTCATGTCAGCCTTTGACACTTTAAGAAAAGTCTTCTGCTCCTGGCTTATGAAATTTTCTGTAACCCGCCATGACGTCATCCTTCGAATTTGTGGTAACCCGCCATGACGTCACCTGTCATAAATGCATATTGTCCAATACATCTCAACGGGTCTTTGTCTTAATGACCATTCGAAAACCGAGGTGCCTTTGTAGCTGGATAACTATGTTTTGGCGGCCTCCTCATTTTTCGCACCCATTCAACAGGTTTTTCCTTATAAATAGACCCGACTAGGTCTCCTCTCATTCTCCGTTCGCATCTTCTTCCTCTTGCCCCTATCTGCCACTGGAGCTCCGCCGCCGTCGCCACTACGCCCTTCCTCCTCGTCGAGCTTGGCCGCTGCATCGACCTGATCTTGACCAGAGAACGGCCGCGCTTCTCCTTCGCAGATCCTCCGCAGTAAGTTCTTCCCCTTTCCATGCCATATATCTGCATTAGGGCTAGTCGTGTTCCTCTGTACAGGCGTAGTTCATCCAAGCTGCTGCATTCTTCCTTGCCACGGCTTCGCCTGATCCAAAAAACCACATGGATCTGATGCGATTCATGTTTCGCATCCATTTTGGTTAATAGTAGATCTCCTTTCCTTGTAAGAAAACCTCATCACAGCATATGAACTTTTCGGCACCCTGTTTTTAGGTCTAGTAATATTTATTTTCTGAACCTTTATTTGATCCAAAATAACTGCTGCAAACTGTGAAACTTGTTTGTACAACACTTAGGCAGAATCCATACTCTGTTAGATTTATCTAGTCATGGCGACTCTGATCGCCGTCTTTTAAGGAAGTAATGCTCAATTAATCATCTGAACCACCTCTGTTGGTTTCAATAATGCTGACGGCTTATAAAACCTATGGCGGCTTAAGTAACCAGGACGTAATTATCCTTATACCATTAGGCCCCTTCATAAGTCGCCATTTTGCTTATTCACAGTAATACTTTTATCCTGCTCGGCTTAAATTTGAGCCGGCCCCTTTTACTTTGTCTTAGGCTTTCAAATGGAATGGCGCCCAAAGCAACTACCTCTTGCAACTGGGTGAAATCCATTGTCACTGACAGCACCTTGAATGACTTTGTGAAAACTGGCTATCTGCCAAAGAAAGAAGTCATGCCTTATCGTGCTCCTAACCCGGATGAAGAATTTCCTCAACCCAAACAAGGGGAGATCATTGTTTTCACAGATCATATGAATCGGGGTTTTACTCCTCCCGGTTCAAAGTTTTTCATAGATGTGCTGAAGTTTTTTGACCTTCACCCACAAGACATTAGACCCAATTCCGTGTCTAATATCTGCAACTTCCAAGTATTTAGCAAAGTTTATCTTGGTGAAGAACCCAATTTACTGCTCTTTAGAGAACTGTTCTACTTGAACCGCCAGACGGAGTGCGCCAGCGGCCAGAGGTTGGAACTTAGCGGAGTTTCAATCCAGCACCGCAGGGATGTGATCTTTCCCTATGCTAACCAGCCAAGCCATCCCAAAGACTGGAACATGACATGGTTCTATTGCAAGGATACCTCTCTGGCTGACGAGAACCCTCTGCCTGGCTTTCGCGCCATTCGTCTTGACACCAATCATCCTCTGCCTGACAAGATTACTGCCACAGAGTGCAAATCTCTTGTTCCTACCCTGGCTAAGATCAAGGCTCTGCTGGGGAACGGGTTGACTGGTATTGACCTGGTTCGGGTCTGGCTTGCTTGGCGAGTTATTTCATTGAGCTGTCGCACCGTCTTAATGTGCGAATATACCGGCGCCAAGAATGATCCCCTGCGCCATAGCCCTGACAACTTACCTTCTCATATTGTTGATGACATGACCAAATCTCTTCTCAACGAGAGTCTGGCGGATTGTGGCAAAGTGGGTCTATCCCCTTTTTGCAAAGATAACCCGGCTCCAAAGGTAAACCGTCCATATGACATGTTTATTTTATTTTCTTAATGTTTCCCCCATACTCTTGAATATGATTTAATCCTTGTAGGCGGGTGATAAATTTTGGAAAGTTAAATATGATCATGAAGCTGCCAAGAGAGCAAGAGAAAAAAAGAAAGGCGCCAGGAAAGAAGCTATCAGAAAGAAGGGCAAGAAAGCTTCCGCTTCTGAGTTGCTTTGGCTATCAGACTCTTCTGAGTCGAAGGTAGCCTTGACTCCCTTGACTTATTTTTTAATAACCTTATTGACACTGATCATCAGCAGGAGCACACTGGGACAAGCCGTAGCAAGGCTGATGAGGTAACTATCCTTTCCTCCGACTCTGAGCCTTTGCCAAGACGGAAAATTCATAGGGTGACCTGGAAAGTAATATTTTCTCATCCTCTAGCTCATCACGATCCTCAATTTCTTTCGAAGCAGCAAACTCATGAGAGCCGGAGGCAGACCCAGACCAGCAAGGATGTGGAGCTATCCTCCGGCTTACCAAACACTCCAAGGAAACGCCAAAATGAGGTTACCTCTACTTTAAATAAGTTTTACCCCTTGGCGGGTCTCTTTCATCAACCACTCAATCCTTCTGACTCGGATTATCAGGATACTTCTCCTTCATCCGGCGAGTCACTGCAGTCCAATCTGCCAACCTTCAAGACTGCTCCAGGGTATACTAACCCGCTCATCTTGTATTTATTTAAATCCCTTTCGCCTGTATTAATCTTTTATTTTGGAACAATGGTCAAGCCAAACCCAGCAAAAGGGTTAGAAAAAACAAATCGACTGAGGATAGGGTTACGACTGAACCGGTTCTTGAGACAGTCGTGCCAGACTCAACCACTCATGAGCTGCCGCCTGAACCAGCTCAAGACTTAAGTCCTCCTGCCCACTGATCAAACTGTCGATGAATCAGAAAATCCGGAGGCTCCTAGCCCAGTCCGGACAGATGATCCTTCCAATGTTGATGTGGAGATTACCAGAACCGGCTATGTTGAGCCAGGAAGGCCAACTATACTGGCCAAATGCTCCGCCAAGGAAGAACTTCTGGACCAGCACCGAGTCAAGATGGATGTCACTAATTATGCTCATATGAGCATTGGAGATATCTTCTCTGGCTATATGAGCCAAGTGCATAGCAGCCGGAACCTTGAGATTGACATGGTGAAGCAGATGCACCACAAATTCGAGGTATAACTCGTTCTCTCTTATTCATTATCCTTTAGTATGTTAGCCCCCTAAGTCTGCTGCTTATGATGCTTATGCTGTAGACTTAGAAACAAACTTAGAAACATAAGGAAAAGAAAAAAATTCGGCTTACCATGTAGTCCCCAAGGGGTGGCTTAACCAATATGGTTGAGCCAGTTCTTGATATAGAGAAATTCTTATGGTTCTGTGAAGCGCAGTACGCATTAGCCCCCAAGTGCCAAATATTATTGCTTGCAAAATGCTTGGGACTTACTCTTATAAATCACCATCTGATGAACCACCATAGAAAACTCTTTGGGACATAACCCCCAAGTGCCAAGTATTATTTCTTGCAAAATGCTTGGGACTTTTAATATTGCATAAACAATTTGCTTGACTTGAACTTTGCACTTGTATAGGCCACCACGAGCCAACTTGAGTCCGAGGTGACTAATCTGAAGAGCCGCCTTAATACCCAAGAGATGGAACTTGAAAAGGCCAACACCAAGTTCGAATTTAGTGTTTCTGAACAAGAAAAACCGAGGAAAGAATTTGAGGTTGAAAAGAAAGCCTGGGCAGATGAAAAGACCACACTGATAAGCCGGGCTGAGAAAGCAGAGGCGGCTCTGGAAGAAATCAATGCTGAATTATCCGGTTTAATGCGCCATATCTCTAAAATGGTCTCAGCCATCTTTGGTAAGTCGCCTTACCATTGTGTAAATGTCTAAGCCGTGCAATAGATCATACGCCTGAAATTAATTCTCCTGATTATGCTTATACAGGCCCCAGAAGTGCAAACTTGAACCAAAACATGCTGACTAAGCTGAAGGCAGTATACACCTTGGTGGAACAATTGTACACCTGGTCGCAACGTACAATTGCTTCGGTGGCCCTGTCCAATGAAATGCCAACCCTCCTAGCACATGTCTTGAGGAAGCTTTCGGTTCTTCCGCAACGGATCAACAAACTGAGATGGTCAGCTGCAAGAGCCGGAGCGATAAATGCTCTAAGCCGGGCGAAGGCCTGGTTACCGGAACTAGACCCGGCGAATATCGCTATTGGCTACCCAAGCCCGAAGGAAGATGGCACGCCGTTTGAAGACGCGGATTTTCTCGCCTGTGTCAAGGAGATATGCCCCGTGGCGACTCTAATAGCAAGTGAAGTAGATCTTACCAAGTACCAAGCGGGCTACAATGAAGAAAACCAAAGAATTCCAATGCCTCAATACGACGTGACCAGTCTGATTCCTCCACCTCATAAGCATACCTTTGCTCCTGAAGTTGACCCGGCCGGTCTTGTTGACGATGAAGCTGAATTTGAAGCCTTGAACAACATTGACTGGTCATCATCAACCTTCCAGGAAAAGGAGCAGGGCACATGCGCAGAGAGGGCTAACTCGGACGCTTCCGGGCAATCCTGAAGGTGAACCTGTCATGGCGGCTCATACCTGGGGCGAAAAAAAAACAATGTGAACTATGTGGACTTAATGAGTCCTGTAATAGGATAGAGATAACGTTATTTTGTGGTTGTGCCATCGTGCACGTCGTTGATGCTTTGTTAAACCACCGTGGTTATATCCATTCATGCATGATCAGGGTTCAAAAACTATCCTTCAACAGCCTGCAAAAAACCCCTTGACACGGGACAACCAGGCGGGTCAAAAGGGTTTAAAAACAATCATAGATTAGCTTTTTGCAAAAAACACAACTATGATCTTATTATTAAGACTCCTCAAATTTGCACCACCGGTTTATATGACCCGGTCAGTAAGGGTGACAATCCGATGTTTGGATACCTGATAATTTCAAAGATATAATGATGCTTATAGATCGGCGACTCATCAATCAATATTGAGCTGGGTTACAGCAATCATACTTAAAAGTTGTAAGCCTCAGAAAAAATCTCAAGTCAAACAAGGGGGTGTCCAAAAACAACTTAAATCGAAGGAGAAGTAAAAAATGGCAAGGCTACTGATTCGAATACGACCAGTGAACCGTTCCAGAGGGGTTTAAGCTAGGATTCTAATACGATCATGTAGCCCCCAATGGCTTTGGCATTGCTCCGATCAATAGGGTACCGACAGCTGTGTTCTCTTTGGTTTGAATACGACCTATGTTTGAACAGGAAGCCCCCTAATGACCTTGAGAATTTTTTAACAACTCTGATTTGAATAAGATCAAAGTCGATTCCCAAAGGGGTTAAGCTATGATTCGAATACGATCAAGAAGCCCCAAGTGAGCTCGGTAGTGTGCCAATCAAAAGGGTACCGACAGCTATGTTCTCTTCGGTTCGAATACGACCTATGTTTGAACAGGAAGGCCCCTAGTGATCATAATGTTTAACGGCTAGATTTGAATACGATCGTAAGCCGGATCAAATGGGTTAAGCCGGATCAAATGTGATCATCCCCCAAGTGATCACGTGAAAGAATAATGACAATGATAATGACAAATTTACCTTGATGTGAGGGAAAGAAGGACAGAGGTCCTGCTTTATTATTTATCATGATATATACATTGGCAAAAATATGTATATCAGGGGAGTCTATGGCTCAAGTGTAGTAGGGCCGAAGATGAGAAATATTCCACAGCCTCCAGGTCTCCTCCTCCTACTTACGTGAGTCCTTGTGCTCTCGAACATCGATAAGGGAATATGACCCGTTATTCAAGTTCTTGCTAACCACAAAGTGTCCTTCCCAGGGTGGTGATAACTTGTGTGCATCAGTTTGATCCTGGATGAGCCGGAGCACCAAATCACCTTCCTGAAAGGTTCTGGACTTAACACGGCGGCTGTGATATCGGTGCAAGTCTTGCTGGTAAATCGCCGAGCGAGCTGTTGCCAAGTCTCTCTGCTCATCTAACAGGTCGAGATCATTTTGACGCGCCTGTTCATTGTCTGCTTCAACATAAGCCGCCACACGAGGCGAGTCATGACAGATGTCAGAATGGAGAACCGCCTTGGCTCCATAAACCATGAAGAAAGGTGTATAACTCATAGATCTATTAGGAGTAGTGTTGATGCTCCATAACATGGAGGATAACTCCTCAACCCAACACCCCCGCGTCCACTGCAGTGGGACCACAAGCCGGGGCTTGATGCCTTTCAAGATCTCCTGATTGGCTCTCTCGGCTTGACCATTGGACTGAGGGTGAGCCACTGATGAAACATCAAGCCGGATATGCTCACGTTGACAAAATTCCTCCATGGCGCCTTTAGACAGATTAGTGCCATTGTCTGTTATGATGCTGTGTGGAAAGCCAAAGTGAAATATCACCTTCTTCATAAATTGAACTGCCGTGGCTGCATCACACTTACTGACAAGCTCTGCCTCAACCCACTTTGTGAACTTATCAACCGCCACCAAGAGGTGGGTCTTTTTATCTTTGGACCTTTTGAAAGGCCCAACCATATCAAGCCCCCAGACTGCAAACAGCCAAGTAATTGGAATCATCCTCAATTCTTGAGCTGGCACATGAGCCTGTCTTGGGAACTTCTGACAACCGTCACATTTACTGACCAGATCCTCCGCATCAGCATGAGCCGTCAGCCAATAAAACCCATGACAAAAGGCCTTGGCCACAAGGGATTTTGACCCAGCGTGATGATCACAATCCCCTTCATGGATCCCACGTAGAATTTCTTGTCCTTCTTTAGGGGAGACGCAACACTGAAACGCCCCTATAACACTGCAATGATGCAACTCGCCATTGACAATTGTCATTGATTTAGACTACCGGGTTATCTTCCTGGCCAATGTTTCATCCTCAGGTAACTCGCCCCGGGTCATATAAGCCAGGTATGGCACCGTCCAATCTGGAATGACATGAAGAGCCGCCACCAACTATGCTTCTGGGTCAGGAATCGCCAAGTCCTCCTCTATAGGTAATTTGACAGAAGGGTTATGCAGAACATCCAAAAAGGTGTTAGGCGGCACTGGTTTTCATTGAGAACCCAGCCGGCTTAAAGCATCAGCCGCCTTGTTCTTCCTTCGGTCAATGTGCTCCACCTGATAACCCTTGAAGTATCCTGCAATTGCATCAACTTCACGGCGATAAGACGCCATGAGAGGATCCTTAGAATCCCACTTGCCTGATACCTGCTGAGCCACTAGGTCTGAGTCACCGAAGCATTGTACCCGTCTTAGGTTCATCTCCTTAGCCATCCGGAGACCATGGAGTAAGGCTTCATACTTGGCTGTGTTGTTAGTACAGGGAAACATCAACCGGAGCACATAACGAAATTTATCACCTCGGGGGGAAGTCAAAACAACTCTAGCTCCCGAGCCTTCCAATTGCGTGGACCCGTCAAAATGAATTGTCCAATATGTGTTGTCCAACTTTTCTTCAGGCATCTGTAGCTCTGTCCAATCATTGATGAAATCGACCAGTGCTTAAGACTTGATAGTTGTGCGCGGCACATATTTTAAGCCATGAGGCCCAAGCTCAATGGCCCATTTGGCGACTCGTCCTGTGGCCTCTCTGTTTTGAATGATATCCCCTAAAGGGGCAGAACTAACCACAGTGATGGGGTGGACCAAGAAGTATTGCTTAAGCTTCCGGCTTGCCATGAACACCCCATAAACGAGCTTCTGCCAATGCGGATAACGCTGCTTAGACTCAATCAGAACCTCGCTGATGTAGTAAACCGGCCGTTGAACCGGGTGTTCCTTGCCAGCGTCCTTGCGCTCCACCACAATGGACACGCTGACCGCACGCGTGTTAGCAGCTACATATAATAACAAGGGCTCTTTGTTAATGGGAGCAGCAAGAACCGGCGGCTTAGCTAACTGCCTCTTGAGATCTTCAAAAGCAGCATTCGCAGCGTCACTCCAGATGAAGCTATCTGTCTTCTTCATCATTTGATATAATGGCATGGCCTTCTCTCCTAACCGGCTTATGAACCGGCTTAGGGCAGCGATACGACCTGCCAAACGTTGCACGTCATTGATACATGCTGGTTTGGCCAGAGAGGTGATGGCTTTAATCTTCTTCGGGTTAGCCTCGATGCCTCTGTTAGACACCAGAAAGCCCAAAAGCTTGCCCGCAGGCACACCAAAAACACACTTGGCCGGGTTAAGCATCATCTTGTAAACCCGAAGATTGTCAAAGGTTTCCTTGAGATCATCAATCAAGGTCTCCTTCTCTATGGATTTAACCACTATGTCATCCACATAAGCATGAACATTACACCCAATTTGATTATGAAGACAATTCTGCACACATCGCTGATAAGTCGCCTGGGCACTCTTAAGCCCAAAAGGCATTGAAACATAGCAGAAGGCTCCAAACGAAGTAATGAACGCCGTCTTCTCCTGGTCTTTAACCGCCATCTTGATCTGATAATAACCAGAGTAAGCATCCAAAAAACTCAAACGCTCACAACCCGCCGTAGCATCAATGATTTGATCAATACGAGGGAGAGCAAAAGGATCAGCTAGACAAGCTTTGTTTAAGTCCGTGTAATCCACACACATACGCCAAGTGTCATTTTTCTTAAGCACAAGCACTGGGTTAGCCAACCACTCCGGATGAAACACTTTGATGATAAACCCTGCTGCCAAGAGCCGGGCTACTTCTTCACCAATGGCCTTCCGCCTCTCTTCATTAAACCGCCGATGAAACTGCTTGACCGGCTTAAACTTTGGATCAATATTAAGAGTGTGCTCAGCGAGTTCTCTCGGTACACCTGACATGTCAGAAGGTTTCCATGCAAAAATGTCCCAATTCTCACGGATGAACTCACTGAGCGCGCTTTCCTATTTGGGATCCAGATTAGCACTGATACTGAACTGTTTGGATGAATCGCCTGGAACAAAATCAACAAGCTTAGTATCATCAGCCAGATCGGGGAGGGCTCATTCAACAATTGCTCAAGTGTGGGACCTGACCCGCCAGATCGGGGAGGTGGCCTCCCTTTGCGCCGCTGGTTATTACCCTGCGCACTGGTGTTAGCCACGAAATCCAAACTACCGTTAGCCTTACGTTTATTACCTCCTTGATCTGCCGGGTTGTGCTGAGTCCCCTTGCCGTTGCCGTTCTTCTTTCCCTTCCCTTCCTTGTCATCATCAGACTCAGGATCCTTGGTACTATCAGAATCAGCGTACTTAACTAGAGCTTCCATTAGCGTGCCCATATCATTACAGTCGCATTTGAGTCGGCCCAACTTTTGTTTCAGAGGCAAGAAACGACAATTTTTCTCCAACATTAAGACTGCAGAGCCGACATCCATCTTGTCAGACGAATGTATTATGGCTTTAACTCGGCGCACCCAATGGGTTGTAGACTCGCCCTCCTCTTGCTTGCAATTTGTCAGATCCATGATCGACATGGGTTGCTTGCACGTATCTTTGAAGTTCTGGATGAACCGGGCCTTTAACTCCGCCCAAGAGCTGATTGAATTAGGTGGCAGGCCTTTCAACCAGGTGTGGGCAGTTCCATCCAACATCATGGTGAAGTATTTAGCCATTGCAGCATCACTAACCTCCAACAGCTCCATAGCCATCTCATAACTCTCGATCCATGCCCCAGGCTGTAAGTCGGCTGTGTAATTCGGCACCTTCCTAGGTGCCTTAAAATCCTTGGGTAAACGCTCGTTACATAGAGCCGGCACCAGACAGGGGACTCCTCCGGTCCTGGTGGCCACGCCTGCCTCGATAGAAGCCGTCGGATAAACCGGATACGGCTAATAAGCCGTCAACTGAGCTGCCTGCTCAGCTACCTGTTGAACCGCTCGCTCAGCCTCTTGACGCATCCTGTCTTGATCTACCAAGTTAACGGCCTCACTGCGCGCAGGGTTAAGCCCACCTGGCTGGTCACAGAACCTGACGTTGCTCGAAATGGCTGCTGAATCCATGTGCCTGCTATAACTCGGGCTTCGGCTTGGACGAGGGGTCGAGTGGATCCTGTCCCGACTGTATGAGTACGCCTCCTGCTATGCCAAGGCTGTCTGAAGAAGTTCCCTGGCCCGGCGGGTTTCAAAGGCCGCCGGGGAGTCACCATCAATTGGGAGAGCCTCCAATCGTGTAGTTTCCTCTATCATGTTCTCCAACGGGTTAGAATAGTGACCCGGGGGTGTGGGGACATACTGAGGCGGCGCCATGTTTACGCGGGGAGGTCCCATCACCTGTGGTTGAACCGGCATGCCATCTCTGGGTGTCGCAACATGGTCCGCTCCTGCGCGTGGAGAGAGCCACGGCGGGTTGCCTGTACGCGGAGAAAGCCACGACGGGTTACTGGGCCCTGCCCCTAGCGTGTGAAAAAGATTCCAAGGATCATAAACCGGGGGGAGTATAGACTGAGTCTTCTGATGCCTCCTCCTTATGACCTCATTAGCAGCGTTCTGGTCCCACGTGAGCCGGAAGGTATGTGCCTCGATCTGCTGAGCCTGAAGATCCAGAGCCCCCCTCTCTGTGGTGATCCTGACATCTTCCGCTGCTAGGTCTTCTTTAGCCTATGCCATATCCAATTTTAAGTGCGCCACCTCCGCATCATGATGAGCCTGATCCGCCGGGTTGACGACGGCGGTTAATAGGGTGGTCAGCTTGTCTGTGAGATCCATCAACACCTGAGCTGGCGAGCGCACAGGGCCTCCTGCCCCGGCTGTTGCTGACCCGGAGGTTATGGCTGCTGCAGCTGTGGAATCTTGGACAACTTGTGTGCCGGCCATGAAGATCCCAACCCTACTCGGCGGCTCAAGGCAGTCCGGAATACTGCTGCCATCGGAACAACCCCCAAGCCCGCCACCCTACAGTTGATACAACGAATCCGTCTCACCTGTGGACGACTCACCATCAGATTAGATGGCTGTCTCGCCACCAGAGGCAGATCCTTCAGAAGGTCCTCCGTGGACGCATCCCACGAAGGCATGATTCACAGCCGGCAGAGCCTGGGCGGGTCTTGCACGTTGAGCCGTCTCGACGAGGTCGGTGCAGATGTCCGGCTCAGGGCCCGGCTCGCCAATCTTGCCGATGAAGACGTGGATTCCGCCGAAGGTGACCCGGTACCCATACTCAATTGAGCTGGCATCGGGGCCCCAGCCTGCATCGTCGGTGTAGAGCTTGCCGCGACGACTCTTGGTCATCCGGCCCACAACATATCCCTTGAGCCCTTCGAAGCTGCCCTTCAAGAACTCAAATCCACCGTGCGCTGGCCCCATGGTGGGCGCCAACTGTCGTGGAATTGTGACGTCAGATGTCCTAAGGAACGGACTTCATCATGGAGCCATCACAACAAGGAAGCTTGAAGGGGTTAATCGGGACAAGAGACATGAGCTTTATATTGGTTCGGCCCCTTACGGTGAAGGTAAAAGCCTATGATCCAGTTTTGAGTGGGATTGCTTATGTCTCGATCACGAGGGAGCAAATCTCTTGACCTAGCTCTCGAGTTGTTGTTACTTGCCCTGAACTGCCACCGGGTCGTCCCTTTATATACAGAGGTCGACGCCCAGCGGCTCTACAGAGTCCCGGCCGGCTTATAAACAGTATCCGTCTCGGTCTCTTAATATTTCTTGCCTTACAATACAAGTCATACCTATACGGTGGTTTATCACTACGGGCTTTAAGTCACCTCTGGGCCTTGGGCCCTTACTAAGCCGCCGTCTTCAACCTTGAGCTTTGGGCTTCGGGAATGCTTACGGGTATAACCCGACCCCTCCCGGCGGGTCATACCAAATAGGTATATCCCCAACAACCGTCGACCTCCTCCAGCCTCCACAGGCTACTTTTCATCCACCGTCGACCTCCTCCAGCCTCCACCTGCGACTGTTCATCCATGGCCTCCTGTTCATCCAGCCTCCACCATGCACTACTCCACCGGCTACTGTTCAGCCAGCCCTCTCCACGGGCTCATGTTCAACCACCCCTCCACAGGCTACTGTTCATCCAGCCCTCCACCATCTACTAATCAACCAGCCCTCCACAGGGTCGTCCTGTTCATCCAGCCCTCCACGGGGTCCTGTTCATCCAGCCCCAACCGACTCGATCAATCGGGGTCCTGTTCATCCAGAGGCAACCATGGGGTCCTGTTTACCCAGCCCCACCAGGAACTGTTCATCCACGCCCCCCCAGCAACACTCACTGTTCATCCAGAGGCAACATCGATCGGCTTCAGTTAGAAGCAGTAGCGAAGGAATCGCTCGATCGTTCGGTTCAGTAACGTGTAGCCTGCAGTGCAATCGCCCGGGTTCAGTTAGGAGACGCCTCGCTCGGCTTCATTTAGAGCCCAACGCCTCGCACCCACACATGTGCGTGTATGAGAGAAACATGCAAACCTCCGTGCATCGCTCGGCCCCGACCACCCACCGTAACCGGGAACACCCCGATATTTTCCTCGCCCTCGCTTCTACCATGGTTTTTTCCATCATGGACGGCCCAAAGAATGTCATGCAGCTGCGTCATAAGTATGAGCCCACCACATCTATGAGCACACCAGGACGAAAAGCCCATTTTCTGTCATGATTTTTTGTCATAGAAGTAGGAGCCCACCACATCTATGATGATACCGGGTTTTGTCACCATTATCGTCATAGAAGTGTCATAAGTATGATAGAATTTTTTTTCGTTCGGCCCAAAATGTCACGGATGTGTCTTTTTTTTATAGTGAACACGTTTCACCAAGCTACTCGATATTTCTTGGATTCACTGTCCCACTACCAAAAAAAGGATCTAAAGTAGTCTAATCTTTGCAGCCCCTTTCGATAAGTGGAAGGAGGTAAACATGTATACCACCATATTGTTCAGGATGAAATTGACCAAAACCAATCATCAACACATGACAAGCGTCTGGTCTTCCATGAGAAAGTATTTTCTCAAGTCTCGCTTCCACGTATTTCCACTCAACGATAGTTAGATGCCAAACCAGAATGACTAGCTACCAAATAGGTAACCGCCCGAGCTGGTAACCAAAAATCGTAGCATACTCAGATGCCAAATCTAGGACTTCACTGAAGCTGTAAAGTTCACTCTTATGGAAAACTAGTAGAATGTCTGTGCATTGCTACATGCTATAATGCATATATAAATAAATCAAACAAATGATTAAGCTCTGCCTTAAGATCAAAGCCCGGTTCTACCTCATACATCCCAGCGTATTTGGACATCAAATGGGCGCCAATAGGCTCCCCAAAATATAACCTTCTGGACAATACAGACTCCCCAAATACAGATAATATGTGGGAGAAAAATGTGGTTGTCCAGACTTTGGACTACCCACCATGTTATCTTCAATACACGGGGTCAGCATAAAAACCCCACCCCCGGACGCACCCTTCCCTTTTCCTATTAGACCCTCCCCTTTCCACTCTATTTTCGACGTAGCGTGACATTTCTTGCTAGAGTCCTCTCCTTTAAAACCAGATGACGCCTGCTACTTCTTGAGCTTGCGTTGTTATTTCCCTTGAAGAGTAAAGGGTGATGCATCAAAGTAGAGATAAGTATTTCCCTTAGTTAAGAACCTAGGTATCAATCCAGTAGGAGAAATAAGCAAGTTTCCAATAGATGTACCTGCACAAACTAACAAACACTTGCACACAACGCAAAAAAGAGGCTGCCAATCCTTTCACGGTCACTTGCAAGAGTGAGGTCTAATAGAGATAGATAAAAAAGATAAATAAAAGGCAAAATAAAGTAAAGGTAAATAAACTGCAGCAAGGTATTTTTGGGTTTTTGGTTTTATAGATCTGAACATAATATGGTGGAAACTAGACCCGGGGGCCATATGTTTCACTAGAGGCTTCTCTTGAAAGAAAACATGCGGTGGGTGAACGAATTACTAGTTTGAGCAATTGATAGAAAAGCGCATAGTTATGACGATATCCAAGGCAATGATCATGAATATAGGCATCACATCCGTGACAAGTATACTGAAACGATTCTGCATCTACTACTATTTCTCCACCCATCGACCGACTCCTGCTTGCATATAGAGTATTAAGTTCAAAAGAACAGAGTAACGCATTAAGCAAGATGATATGATGTAGAGGGATAAACTCAAACAATATGATATAAACCCCATATTTTTATCCGTAATGGCAACAGTACAATACATGCCTCGCTACCCCTGCTATAACTCGGTGAGGACACCGCAAGATTGAACCCATCTCAAAGCACCTCTCCCATGGCAAGATAGATCAATCTAGTTGGCCAAACCAAATCAATAGATCGGAGAGAAATACAAAGCTATTTTAATCATGCATAAAAGAGTTCAAAGAGGACTCAAATAATATTCATATATAATCTAATCATAAACCCACAATTCATCGGATCTCAACAAACACACCGCAAAAGAAGATTACACCAGATAGAACTCCAAGAACATTGAGGAGAACATTGTAGTGAAGATCAAAGAGACAGAAGAAGCCATCTAGCTACTAGCTATGGACCCGTAGGTCTGTGGTAAACTAGTCACACATCATCGGAAGGGCAGCAAGGTTGGTGTAGAGGCCCTCCGTGATCGAATCCCCCTCTGATAGAGTGCAAGAAAAGGCCCCAAGATAGGATCTCATGAGAATAGAGGTTTGCGACAACGGAAAAGTATATTTGTGGACGCTTCTGATGTAGAGGGGATATTTGGGTATTTATAGAGCAAGAATTAGGGTTAGGGGAGTCTCGAGGGGCCCACAAGCCCGGGGGCATGCCCTCAGGGCTTGTGGCCCTCTTGTGGCTCCTCTGGCCTCCTCTCCAAGTCTCCTGGGTTTCTTCTAGTCCAAGAAAAATAATTGTAAAGTTTTATTACGTTTGGACTCCGTTTGATATTGATTTTCTATAAAAGACAAAAACAAGAAAAAAATAGCAACTGGCACTGGGCACTAGGTTAATAGGTTAGTCCCAACAAATGATATAAAATAGTACCAAAACGCATATAAAACATCAAATATGGATAATATAATAGCATGGAACAATAAACAATTATAGATACGTTGGAGACGCATCAACGCCCACCTTAACTTTGTTGTGCATTTCAACAGGGATAATTTTTTTTTGATATTTACAATATAATAGAGTGTGTTAACTAACACATACTATTGCCTCAAAACAACAAATAACTATAGAGATCATTCTCAAAGTTCCATTCATCTTTACAAATTCACACTGATGTGGGAGGCGAGTGGGAACCTGAGCATATTCCTAGTCACCAATAAGCTCCACCTCCAGCCCACACACCATTCATTGCTAGAAGGGATACTTATCGTTCTTCTCTTCATCGTCCTCCCCTACATCTTCTACTCCTAAACTCTTCGCCGATATGTCTCTAATGTATCTATAATTTATGAAGTATTCATGCCATGTTTACAATAATTTTAAATATTTTTGGTGCACTTTTATATTACTTTTATGGACTAACTTATTAATCTAGTGCCCACTGTCAGTTGTTGTTTTTTGCATATCTTTTGTTTTGTAGAAAAACCATATCAAACGGAGTCCAAACATGATAAAAATTTATGGAGAATTTTATGGAATGTATGTGATTTTTGGGAGAAAGAATCAACCAAGACAGTTTATGAAGTGGGATCCATTAAAGTTTGACGATCACAATATTGGTTATACAAGCAATTTATGAAATATTACTATAAGAAAGACAAGATTCACATACAAATATATTATCTTGGACATCTTTATGATTGTGAATACCCATTAATTATTTTCAAACTTGATCAAATTAGTTGAAGTTGGACAAGGAAGACAACACAATGAGTTATGTTTGTGTATATTTGCATAGAAGTTATATTGTTATGGATCTTCCAACATGTGATGCTAGTTTATAATCTTTGCTAGGCAAAAACTTCTGTACTAAGCGGGAATACTGCTTTTACAACCAAAATCATTGAACCAAGTATCTTCCATGAGTGTCCACCATACCTACCTTTATATAGTATTACCTTGTTGTTCCAAGTAAATTTGCATGTGCCATCTCTAAAATCTTCAAATAAATATCTATTTTGTGTGTCCGTACCACTGATGGAGCAATAGGGCGGTCAATATCTTCCATGATAAGTGGGTTATTCTTGCGATTAGAGTTTATTCACTCGTCTTGCACGAGAGAGGCTGGTATTTGGGATGCCCAGTCCCGTTAGACAAAAACAAAGAAAAATATAATAAAGCAACCCCCCCCCCTCCGGGAAACTTGATTGTTCAGAGGGCACTCGTGGATCCGACTAGCCATGATTTGTGTTTGTATGGTTGTGGGGGAGTAAATCTTTTCCTTTCTGTGTGGGAACCACCTATAATGTGTTTACCATGAAAGATATTGAAATCCTTTGTCGTGAAGTTGACAGGAAAAGCACACCGCTCAAAATGTATCCATCTTTGTTTTAAGCAATGAGCTCTCACACATAAGCAAATCCCCGCTTCCCTCTGTGAAGGGCATATCTTTTACTTTTTCTTGTCAATTTTATTTTGTTGAGTCAACTTATTATTCCAGCCTCATTTATTCTCCACTTGGCAAGCATCATGTGGTGGGGAAAGATCTAGGTACATATATCCTGTAGAATATATTTGATCATGAGTTATTATTATTGACAATTATTTCTATGATAAGTCAGTTGGGTGGCGAAACATTAAGCCCCTATCTTCCTCAGTGTTCGATGGATGCTATCTATTCTAAAAAAAATATGTTTTGAGTACTAGCAATCATAGAAGACTATATGATAATTGAGTATGTGGAGCTCTTACTTAGACTTTGCTAAAAATAAGATGAATTAAAATTGTTTGGTGACTAAGAACATAGGTTGTTAAGTTTCAAGAGAGTGCATTGTCTGAACCATAACATGTGAATTGATTGCTATTTTATCATGATGAGTTTATGAGAAAGGTTGATGTTAATGATGCTAGAAAAAGTGATTAGAATTACCATTGATCAAACTTATGCACTATGCTAGCATTCACACTTCATAAACAATTTATTTCATCATTTACCAGCTTGAGGACGAGCAGGAATTAAGCTTGGGGATGCTGATACGTCTCCACCATATCTATAATTTATGAAGTATTCACGCCATGTTTACAAAAATTTTATATGGTTTTGGTGCACTTCTATATTATTTTTATGGACTAACTTATTAATCTAGGGCCCAGTGTCAGCTGCAAATTGCATTTTTTGTTTCATATAAGTACCATACCAAATGGAGTCCAAACACGATAAAAATTTACGGAGATTTTTTTGGAATATATGTGATTTTTGGGAGAAAGAATCAAGGCAGGACGATGCCTGAGGGCCCCATATCGCTGTACAAAAGTATGGGCCTTTATGTACCCTTTACTTGTGCACGGGCAGACGTACCCACACCTGCGGCAGGGCTTGGTGGGGCAGAAGACGGCAAAACACAAGACTACCAAGACAACATTCAAGACAGTGAACAGAGAGCGGAAGACTAGCTAGACCTCCCCGACAACATCCTTGCCGGAGCGGCTTGCATGGCCCCGGCAAGCTCCTTGCCAGGGCAGCCCGTGAAGCACCAGCAAGGCCATCACCCTTGAGGCTGAGGGCTCTAACATCATTGACAACGTCAAGGCCAAGGCTCGGGGGCTGTGTGCATAGTAGCATGCAGATCTTTGTAAAGATTGGTCGCCTGCTGGTCCACGTGGGACCAGAAGACAAAGACCCGCGGCAAGGCCCTTGCCGGGGATGACTACGAGGCCCCCGGCAAGCCTTGCTGGGGACAATTGCAGGGCCACAGCCAGGCCTAAACCCGACGGGTTTTTGCCACCTCACCACAATTCCAATGCGACGATCAGCCTGCCAACTAGGCAGACGCCTGCGTGGAGGCATGCAGATCTTCGTAGAGGCTCTACCACCGTGCCAACACAGCAGCTAGCCATCTAGCCTGGCGTTGCATGCCTCGTCAGCCTGGACGTGTGCCGAAGCAAGGAGAGGCGGCAACGGACGGGACGGTTTCTGTTACCATTCCCGATAAAGTTAGAGGGCACGTAGGCAGCGCATTAAATGTGCTTGTCCTACGATGTCAGTGATAAGTTTGAACACTGTAGATACTTTCCACCTCCTGTGTGCCACTATGGCAACCCCTTTGACATATAAAAGGAGGCCCAAGGTGTACTAGAGGAGGATTCAGACTTTTTGGACTGGGCATGCACCGCAGCTAGTTCAAGAACTCAAGAACACAAAATATACACTCAAGCAGGACTAGGGTTGTACGCATCATTGCGGCCCGAACCTGGGTAGAAAAACCTCGCACTGATCACTAGACCTGCTCTTCACGTAGATCTCTCCCTACCAACCATAGAAGGGACCCCCATGATCCCATAGGTGTCGTTTCCCCAACATCTTTGTCGCGCCAGGTAGTTGGATAGACATTGTGAGAATCGGGTATAGTAGTTTGTGAAGTAGCTTCTTCATTACCATGGCTCCAAAGAAGAAGACGATCACGACAATCAGTTTGTCTAGAGCCGCTCCGCCCGTGCCAGCGTGAACGGGCGACGTGGCAGACGTTGGTGGTGGAGGAAGTCAAGATCACTCACGCCATCCTGATACCAGAAGCTAGGAGAGCGACGTTGTCCGTAGCGGCGATGACGACCCACCCACCGCCGCATCAATGGACGGACCCGCGCTGCCCACGGGCGTTGAGGGGACTTCCAAGGGTTGGAAGATAACCCCATCGACGCAGGCACCATGGCCCTCTCAGGTCGTGCACGACAAACAGCACCACGACACTGATGACCCTGGGCGTCATCGCGGCAAGATCCCTCAACACCATTCTCAAGATGCGTAGGGCCGACATGCATGCCATGATGCTGGTGAAAAGGGCATGTGGCCGTGGAACCATGATGGAACTCCTTCTAACATAGTTAGAAGTCCGAGCTCCTCCCGTTCCTCGCGCTTGTCGCTTCCACCAACGTGATCAGAAGCATTGGCACGAGCACAACTACTCCTCGACTTTCCTCCTGCTGCGGAGAAGCAAGAAGAGTGGAGGGCTGCTATCCAAAGCCTTATTGGCCATGCCAACAGGGATGGCCACCATAAGGCAAGTCCCTCGCGGTGCCGAACCACCAAGTCGACGTGCATTGATAGTCAAACGGGTAGAGGCACCGCAACCACGGTGCACTCCCATCTGCCGTGGCGGTGGCGGTTGCTAGCTCGTCGGGTTGATTCCCGGGATAATGTGTCCACAGCGTCGTTTCATCCACGAGCACGTCGCGACCAATGTTAGGTTCTTCGTGAACTGCTCAAGGAAGACGCCTGGACCACCATCGAGCTACGATGGGAGGCACGCCGGAGGACGCTGACGACTTTCCCTATGCAATAACCTATCCAACATTTATCCGTGAGCTACGGCAGTTCCAGTGGCCCACCACCCGCATGTTCAAACCAAAGGTCCCGGAGAAGTACGACGGCAAGACTCATTCGTCTGAGTTCCTGAGCGTTTACACCATCACGATGCAAGCCGCCAGAGCTCACGACGACTAGGTACTCGTCAACTATTTCCCGTTGGTGCTCAAGCCCAACGTCAGGACATGGTTGATGCATCTACCGATAGATTCCATCTCCTCTTGGTCGGATCTGTGCCACGAGTTTGTTGGTGCCTTTACTGGAAGCCACGTAGCTCCTGGCCAGGCAAGTGATTTGCATGTGAGATCCCTCAGAGGGACGGCGAATGCTTGCGCAAATACATAAAAAGGTTCAGCCGTGTGCAGTACAACATCCTTGATGTTCATCCTGCCACTGTCATCATGGAACGTGCGCAATCGTAAGATGCGTGAAGAGCTGGCAATGAACAAGGTTATGGATGTTGCCGAACTTTATGTTCTGGCTGATAGATGTGCCCAAGCCAAGGAAGGAAGGAAGTACCCCGGCAAGAACATCGACACGGGAAGCGAATCTGAAGATGAGGACGTCATCGCCCCAGCGAAGAAAGGCCGTTGACTCAACAGGAAGCGCAAGGGCAAGATCGTGCTTGCAGTCGAGGAATCTGGTGTCCCCGGCGCTGCCAAGAAGGCCAAGGTTGACGACCCCAGCAAAGAGATTGCCGGGTCCGACGCTTGCTGAGCCTTGGCGGCTGCCGGCAAGCTAGAGGGCTCTGACAAGCAATATTGCAAGATTCACCACATGAAAGTCCATGATCTCCAAAGCTGTCGTCAAGTTGAGCAGCTAATGGAGAAGCAGAGGGCCGAGTACGAAAGAAGGGATAGAGAGAAGCGCCAAGATGGTACGGAGGGATCCGGCAAGAAGCGGGGCGCTCGAGGGGGACGTCGCGACAAGGAGAAGAAATAAGAGAGGCATGCCCGAGGCCACGACAAGAAAGAGGAAGACGAAGATTGTGACGATGATAATGAGTCCACCGAGCATGAGTTTCAGAGAGCGACGGAAGTCATGTGTGTTGATGGAGGTGCCTCGTTGCATTCTTCACACTGCCAACTTAAACAGTGGGCACGTGCGATTAATGTGACGGAGCCGATGATCGACGCCCAGAAGCCACTGAAATGGTCCAACACGCCTATCATTTTTGACGCTGAGGATCACCCCGATCGCACAACCGCGGTCAAGGGTTTCTGTTGTTGGTGTCACCAACAATACACAACCTCAAGGTAATGAAGATGCTAATTGACGGTGGGGCCGGTCTGAACTTGACCTTGCCTAACGTGATCAAGAGGTTGCAGATCCCTGATGGAAATCACGAAGAAACAGGTATGTTCCAAGGGATCAATCCAGGGAGAAGCCAGCCCAAAGGAAAGGTCACGCTGCCAGTTACGTTTGGTGGCGACCTGAACCACAGGACAGAGAAGATCGTTTTTTATGTCGCCGAGATCCCATTGCCGTATAACGGGATCCTTGGCCGTCCAGCACTGGCCAAGTTCATGGCGGCATCACACTACGCGTACAACAAGCTGAAGGTGCCCGGCCCAATGAGTATCATCACTGTCAGCTATGACAAGAGGGATGCACTCATCTATGCCGACCAACTCTACCGAGAGGCAGTTGCAGCGTCCGCCGCCAAGATACTTTCTCCTTCCACTGAGAAGAGGACCGGCAAGGCCTCGGTCGCCGGCAAGACCTCAACCATCGGCAAGAATTCTAGCCCCGGCAAGGACTCCTGCACCCACTCCGACAAATGCGCCTCCTCAGAGTGCTGCATTCCCGTTGAAGACATGCCAGAGAGCTCCACTAACAAGAGCAAGAGATCCAAGGCAGCACCACTGGAAACCAAGAGGGTACCCGTCAAGGAGGATGGCACGGGTGGAGCTTTTACCATAAGCTCCACCCCTGACAACAATTAGGAAGGCGTGCTCGTCACCTTCCTGCGGGCGAATGTCGATGTGTTTGCATGGCAAGCATCTGACACCCCCGGTGTTCCTAGGGAGGTGATTGAGCACCACCTTGCTGTATGTCCTCATATGCGGTCTGTCAAGCATAAGGTCAAGAAACAAACTTTGGAGCGGCAAGAGTTCATCATTGAGGAGATCAGGAAGTTGGAAGCGGCAGGCATAGTCAAAGGAGTACTCCACCCAACGTGGTTGGCCAATCCAGTGGTGGTGCACAAGGCAAATGGAAAATGGAGGTTGTGTATTGACTATACAGATATCAATAAAGCATGTCCAAAGGATCCTTTCCCTTTGCCATGAATAAACCAGATAGTTGACTCCACTGCTGGGTGCGACCTGTTGTCGTTCCTTGACGCCTACTCAGGATACCATCAAATCTTCATGAAGAAGGAAGATGAAGAAAAAACCGCGTTCATCACCCCATGTGGTACATACTGTTTCGTACGAATGCCTTTCGTGTTGAAAAGCGTTGGTTCAACATTCGCCCGAGTGGTCCAAACTGGTTTTGAGCCCCAGCTACATAGAAATATGGAAGCTTATATGGATGATATAGTGGTCAAAACCAGGGACAGGGCCATGCTCATACAAGATCTGGAGGAAACATTTGCAAATCTGCGCAAGATCAACCTCAAGCTCAACCCTAAGAAGTGTGTGTTCAGTGTCCCATCCGGCAAACTTCTTGGGTTCTTTGTATCTCAACATGGAATTGAAGCAAATCCCGACAAGATCAAAGTGATTGAGCAGATTGAGGCACCGAAACGAGTCAAGGATGTCCGTAGGCTTGCCGGCTGTGTTGCTGCCCTGAGTAGGTTCATCTCCAAATCTGTTGAGTGCGCCCTGCCCTTTTTCAAAATTTTGAAAAAAGTGGGTCCAATGAAATGGACTCCGGAAGCGGAGGCAGCACTGCAAGATTTGAAAAGGTACCTCTCCTCTATGCCAATACTAGTTGCTCCTAAACCGCAAGAGCCGTTGCTGCTATATCTAGCGGCAACGAATCAAGTGGTCAGTGTTGCGCTAGTGGAGCAAAGAGAAGTTGAGGAAGAGGCAACAGTAGCAGCAAGGCGTTGGCTGAGGAGCGCGGGACTTCCCCTGCAGGGTTTGGTGCTGGCAAGGCAGGACCCCCGGCTGAGCCCAGTCCCGGCGGGATAGGATCTGCACAAGCAAATGAAGTAAAACAAAAGAAGAAGGTGATGCAGCACCTCGTCTATTTTGTCAGCTCCCTGTTGCAGGGGGCTAGATCAAGGTACTCTGGTATGCAGAAGTTGCTTTTCGGCATTATTATGGCCTCGAGAAAGCTGCATCACTATTTTAAAGCACATGATATTACAGTCGTCACTCGCTCCCGTTGCAACGGATCTTGCATAACCCATATGCAATCGGGAGGATTGTGGAGTGGGCGTTGGAACTGTCAAGCTTTGGTCTCAAGTTTGAAAGCACTTCAACAATTAAGAGCAGAGCCTTGGCAGAGTTCATAGCAGAATGGACCTCAACACCCGACGAACAAATTCAAGAGACCACTCTTCCCGGCAAGGAAACAAACCGTGATTGGGCTATGTACTTTGATGGGGCTTTCTCGCTGCAAGGTGCTGGCGCCAGCGTGCTGCTCGTCACGCCCACTAGAGAGCACCTCAAGTACGTAGTCCATATGCACTTTCCCCGGGAAAGATCAACAAACAACACTGCATAGTATGAGGGACTGCTTGCCGGTCTCAGGATCGCGGCAGACCTTGGAATTAGGAAACTCATCATCAGAGGTGATTTGCAGCTTATCGTCAAACAAGTTAATAAGGATTATCAGAGCCCATTGATGGAGGCCTATGTAGATGAAGTGAGAAAGGTTGAGGAGCGTTTTGACGGTCTGCAAGGAGAGCATGTTCCTCGAGCAGAGAACAACATTGCCGACGACTTGTCAAAACGCGCTGCCCTCAAGTTGCCTGTGGAACTAGGTACCTTTGTGCTTCAATTAACCCAGCCATCCGTTGAACCATCGGCATGGCAGTATAAGCGAAGGAAGGCGGGCCCCGGCAAGTACTTTCCTGCCGAGCTCACAGGAGCCACTGGCAAGGAAATTTCCGGGGACTCCAAGCTTGTCGGGGAGCAGCAGGCTCTGGCATGGCCTCAATCCCTTGCCGTGGAGACAGTTGTCCCCGCGGCAGAAGACATGCCTTTAGTCCTTGTCGTCGAGCCTCGGACTCCGGCGTGAGCGCAGCATACCGTTCGTTTCCTCCAAATAGGGGAACTCCCTAAGGAACGGGAAGAAGCAGAAAAACTAGCCCGTCGGTCCAGCATGTACCAATTTGTGGACGATGTCCTATACAGAAGGAGACTGAACAATGCAAAATTGAAGTGCATTCCTCAGGAGGACGGACTGGAGCTGTTGGCAGAGATACATGGAGGCATATGTGGCTCCCACATAGGGTCAAGAGCCCTTGCCGGCAAGGCATTTCAGCAAGGTTTCTTTTGGCCCACCGCTCTACAGGATGCAACTGCACTAGTAGCCAAGTGTGAAGCGTGCCAGTTTCATTCAAAGAAGCTTCATCAACCAGCTCAAGCTCTTCAGACAATCCCTCTTTCCTGGCCATTTTCGGTATGGGGGCTCGACATACTAGGACCCTTTCCCCGTGCTATCAGGGGCTTTGACTACTTGTACGTGGCAATTGACAAGTCCACAAAGTGGTCGGAAGTGTAGTCAGTGAGAAAGGTGACAACATGGTCAGCCGTCAAGTTCTTCAAGGGACTTGTTTGCCATTTTGGTGTGCCATACAGAGTCATCATCGACAACGACACACAGTTCACGAGCCGCACCTTCATGCAGTATATATAGGACCTCGACAACAAAGTTTGTTTTGCTTTTTTTGTTCATCCAAGAAGCAACGGCCAGGCAGAAAGAGAAAATGCTGAAGTGTTGCGAGGCCTCAAAACAAGAACTTTCGACAGGCTAAGCAAGTGTGGAAGACACTGGATTGATGAATTGCCAATGGTTCTCTGGTTAATCAGAATGACACCAAATCGAGCCACTGGCCAGACACCTCTCACCCTGGTATACGGGTCAGAAGCAGTTCTCCCCACAGAACTCATATACGGGTCACCTCATGCTCGCTTATGATGAGCTTGAGCAAGAGCAGTTGCGCCAAGATGATGCAATGCTCCTTGAGGAAGATCGTCTTCAGGCTGTTGTGCAAGCTGCGCGCTACTAGCAAGCCTTGCGCCGCTAGCATAGCCGCAAGGTTCATGCCCGAGGCCTTGAGGAAGGAGACCTTGTTCTTCGGCGTGTTCAATTCGCCAAGAATTTAAACAAGTTGACACTAAAGTGGGAAGGCCCTTATTGGGTAATACGAGTCACCAGGCCCGGCGCAGTCCGCCTGGAGACTGAAGATGGCATTCTGGTGGGCAGCGCCTGGAATATCGAACATCTTCGCAAGTTTTACCCATAAGGCATGGTTGTCATGGGCCCCGGCAACCCCCTTTTGTACTAGCCTTGCCGGCAAGGCATGTGACCCTATGTACAGAGCCAGCACAAACCCTGTGCGCAGTCAAATAGCTTTTAGTATGTACAGTTTCCTGTTAATTTCCATGTTTATGTATATACATATATGCATGCATGCTTGCCCAGGATATCGGACTACCCTTGATCCAAGCAGGTACTAATGAACCGCCAAGGTTCCATGCTCCTATCCTCTCTTCTTTCCAGCCACATTGAAGACGCTCGGTTCTGCCGTTTCCCATCGTGAACTTGGCTCCGGCAAGAGGTTAAGAAGACTGCTCGGCACTACGATCCCCGGCAAACCAAACAGATAAAGTTTACCTCTTAGCCATTCGTGTTCGTAACTTATCACTTGTGCATTAGAAAACCTCGTCACTCTTCTTAAACTTAGGTGCTCCCATCGCTGACCCAAACACTGTTTCGGTCAGAATGGTCGCAGTAGCCTTTGGTGAAAAGAGATTGGCAGGGGGCTGGACCGTTTCTCTGTAACCCGACAGATGTGACTCTCCGGCAGGCGCAGAGGGCGCCGACAAGGTAGCTTGCCGGGAAAACTCATTTATTTACATTAAAGGGGCATTTCTCCTCTGTATGGACACATACATGCATGGGTTCCCGGCAAGGCTCATCTTTTTCATTGACATGCTGATGCAAGTACAAATGTTACAGAACATAAGCATGGACTTGAGAGATTACATTATCTAGAAATTTAAGATTTGGCAAGTGCCTACAAATTAAAAGAAAAAATATAAGTGCCCCATAATCCTCGTTCTTGCTATTTTCCTCCACAGGCACGGCAAGTGAAGACAGGGACGGGCATGGGGAACGCGTCGATGGAGAGCATGGCGAGAGTAGCCCGTCGACCACCGACGCCAGAGGCAGCAGGGCACAACCCCCGGCAAGGTGTGTTGCCGGGGGAGGAGGCGGTGCAGATGATGGTGCTGCCACTTATGGTCAGCTGGAGTCAGAGTCGTTGTCCTCCCGCCCACTGCCGTCGTCGTCGCTTGCGCTGCCCTCCTCGTCACCGTCGCTCGAGGAGGAGCTTTCGTCGCCGGTGGAGCTCTCCGTGCAGCACCCTAAGCGGATTTCTGAGCACCCAAAGACCTTGAAAGAGAGTAGTCCAATCTCCATTAGTTTGAACTGGAGAACGTGCCCCTCTGACAAGCTATGGGCGCGAGCAAAGGTTTTCCACCCATGACGGAGATACATGACATGAGAGGCGGGGAAGCCGACGTTGACCCAGATGCTGCCGTTCCTGCAGCCCCTCATGTGCAGCCTCAAGGCCTACAGTGGTTCATGCTCCATTACCCAAGCAAACGGGGTAGGGAGGCGGAGATGACCGCACACGGGCTTGTACAGCCTAATGAAGAACTCGCGAGGCTGGTCTCCGACATGACCCTCCATTGGAGGAGGGGCCGTCGGCGGAGGCGCAGCTGGTGCGCCGCCCCGTCCTCCTCTTCCTCGAGCGCTGCAGCGACCTCGGCCTCGCCCCCTCCCTATCCCTCTCACAGTGGGCTCCGCCGCCGTGAACTCTGGAGGAGGGGGGCGTGTTGTCGAGCAGAAGCCCTCATCGCCGCCATTGAAGCACCAGCACACCCTCTCACCATGGCGAGTGGAAGAAGGATACCAAGCAGAAAGGAGAGGAAGGAGGTTAATATGCAAAGGCACCGTCCCTCCCCCTTTTTATAGAAGGGAGGGGCCGGGGCCTAGCCTCCCAACCCAAGGGCGGCCGCCCCGCTCGACCAATGCGGCCTCCTGAGGCGCAGGGAATCAGGACCGACCCGCTGCACCAGTCAGCGACACCCGGTTTCCCGCCATGGCGTTAATGCCCATGCCCTCCACATACACCGCCTATCCTTCCTAAGGCATGGAGGACACTTGGCGAGCGAGCCAGAGGCATAAAGACAAGTGGGACGACCGTTTTCCACCCCGTGATCGTGGGGTGCGGCGCCATGCAGACCATTACCCGAGTCCACTTTGTAAATAAGTAGTGCCCCTATGAATTCCTCTTTTTATGAGGAAGGCACGGGCCACCTCTTTACTATTCACTACAAGGTGATGCAAGCATGATGCGACCGTTCCATGCATGACCCCCACGTCACGCACTCAATCTGGATCGTGGGGAAGTGGAACTGACGAGTAGATCGTGGCTGTTAATCTCTGCCACGGGCGCCCGCGCACTACTTTGGGGCTGGCCCAACTACACTTTGCGCTTATGTGTGGCCTAGGCCTGGGGGCTCCAGTCGGTGTACAAAAGTATGGGCCTTTCTGTACCCCTTACTTGTGCACGGGCAGTCTTAGCCACACCTGAGGCAGGGCTTGGCGGGGCAGAAGAAGGCAAAACACAAGACTACCAAGACAACATTCAAGATAGTGAACAGAGAGCAGAAGACTAGCTAGGCCTCCCCCGGTAAAATCCTTGATGGGGCGGCTTGCGTGGCCCCAGCAAGCTCCTTGCCAGGGCAGCCCGTGAAGCACCAACAAGGCCATCATCCTTGAGGCTGAGGGCTCTGACATCATCGACAACATCAAGGCCAAGGCTCGGGGGGCGCGTGCATAGTAGCGTGCAGATCTTTGTAAAGATTGATAGCCAGCAGGTCCACGTGGGACCAGAAGACAAAGACCCCCAGCAAGGCCCTTGCTGGGGATGACTGCGAGCCCCCCGGCAAGCCTTGCCGGGGACAATTGCAGGGCCACAGCCAGGCCCGCACCCGACGGGTTTTTGCCACCTCACCACCGTTCCAGAGCGGCTATCAGCCTGCCAACTAGGCAGACGCCTGCGTGCGGCATACAGATCTTTGTGGAGGCTCTACCATCGCGCCAACACAGCAGCTAGCCATCCAGCCTGGCGTTGCATGCCTCATCATCCTGGACGTGTGTCGAAGCAAGGAGAGGCGATGATGGACAAGACGACTTCTATTACCGTCCCCGATAAAGTTAGAGAGCACGTAGGAAACGCATTAAATGTGTTTGTCCTACTATGTCAGCGATAAGTTTGAACACTTTAGATACTTTCCACCTCCTGTGTGCCACTGTGACAACCCCTTTCACATATAAAAGGAGGCCCGAGGCATACTGGAGGAGGATTCAGACTTTTTGGACTGGGCATGCACCACAGCTAGTTCAAGAACTCAAGAACACAAAATATACACGGACTAGGGTTTTACGCATCATTGTGGCCCGAACCTGGATAAAAACCCCTCACACTGATCACTAGACCTGCTCTTCGCGCAGCTCTCTCCCCGCCAACCGTAGAAGGGGCCCCCGTGATCCTATAGGTGTCGTTTCCCCGACACCCCACAAGGCAATAGGGTGCACCCTACCCCCGTGGGTGCGCCCTGATGTCTTGTGGGCACCTCGTAGGTCGGTTGATGCCCTTCTTTCACCGCAAAGAAGGATAATTTCTGGATAAAAATCCCCTCAAAATTTCAGCCCAATCGGAGTTATGGATCAACAAGAATATAAGAAACGGTGAAGGGCTCCGAAGACAGAGCGAGAAACAGAAGACAATAGAGAGATACAATCTAGGGGAGAGCCTCCTCTCTTCCCGGAGGGCCAAGGAAGAAGAAGAAAAAGGAGGAGGGCGCCCCTTCCCCATCTCCTCTGGTGGCGTAGGGAAGTCGCTAGGGACATCTCCTTCATCACCATCACCACCAACTTTTCGGTTCTCATGGTGATGTGTGAGTAGTTCATCCTCGAGGCTGAGGGTATGTACTAGTAGCTATGTGTTTGATCTCTCTCTCTCTCTCATGTTCTTAATTCGACATGATCTTGATGTACCATCAGCTTTGTTAATATAGTTGGATCATATGGTGTTCTTCCCTCTCTATCTTTGTTTTGATGAATTGAGTCTTGCCCTTTGAGGTTTCATCATTATCGCATTGAATATTTTGAATTTGAGATCACTTGATGTATGTCTTGCATGTGGATATCTGTGGTGCCAATGAGGTATTCTATTGAATTACTTGATGTATGTTTTGATAACCAACTTGTTGATTCCCTAGGTGACATTGGGTTAATCTAGGCACATAGGTTGATACACGCTTTCATCCTACTTTCTCTGATAGAAACTTTGGGATAATCTTTGAAGTTCTTTGTGTTGGATTGATTATTATGAATCTGTAATTGTTGGATGCATATCTAATAATTGACTCGGAGATACTTGCGGTGACATTAGAGTATTTATGTGACATTAGAGTTGATTGATGCGTATCATATGGTATTATTGTTGTACAAACTCCAGGGTTGTTTGTGACACTTATAGGGATAGCTCAATAGATTTATCAGAAAGATACTTTGAGGTAGTTCGCTACCTATAACAATTTCAACTTATGTTCTCCGCTACTGACAAGAACTCCGGAGTGATTTTTTGTTGCACATTGAGGGATTATTATATGATTTAGTTATGTTAGCACTGTCGGGAGATTGCACTAGTGAAAGTATGAACTGTCGTGGTTCTAAGTCTGATAGTAGAATGGGGGGTAGGTATGGAGAGGCAAGATCCTAGCTATGGAGTAGTTGTACACACGAGTGTTTAACGAGTTCAGGCCCTTCTCTGAGGAAGTAATAGCCCTACGTCTCGGAGCCCGGAGGCGGTCGACTGGTTTATGTGTATATGAGTTACAGGGGTGCGAACCCTTTACACTGAGGAGGGGGGTGGCTTATATAGAGTTCGCCAAACCCCTCCGGCCCTCAGTTATGCAAGGTTTAAAGTACATTAAGATAGGGGGTTACTGGTAACGCCCTTATAAAGTGCCATGAAGACTATTAAAGCTACTTAATGATAGACCGTTGCGTGCTGAGTGACTTTAGGTCTCCTGGCCATCGAGTGGTTAGCTTCATGGTCGAGTGGCTATCCTCATCGTCGAGTGTCCTTGAGTTAGTCGAGTGAAGTCCCTCTTGGTCGACTGGGAGGTAGCTTCATCTAAGGATGTCCTTGGGTATGGTATCTTAGATAGGTCCATGACCCTACCTTAGGTACATAACATCATCATTAGCCCCCGAATGGATCGAGGTTCGACTGAGGAAGGAGTTGATGATTTTCTCCGACCTATTTCCCGTGCTTTGATTATGTTGTATCCTGGATCAGCGATTTTTCTTTTGGCGTTGGCATCAACTTTTATTTCAGTCGCCTTGATCCATTCTTGTCTTCTGTCGAGTGACCTTTTGAACTCCAGTGAACTTCCGAGTGACGGATCGCAGGAAAGATATCGTCTGACAGATTGATCTGCCGTTAGCAGATTTTGTGGGATCCGAATTTTGGGAAGCGCGCGAAGCGGGGCGGACCGCGGTACTCGGATGGGATAAGGCGTGGACACCTCGGTTTCCGCGCCTCCTTTTTCGCCACGTATCACGCGTGCGCGACTATTTTGGGATGTGACAGGAGCGCCCAGGCCTACTTGTCATCCACTTGGAAGTGTCCTTATATAAAGCGTCGGGCGAGGGTTTTTGAACAGTGCTTTCCCATTCTTCTCTCCGCCCTCTTTGCCTCCGCCTGCTGCGCCTGCTCTCACCTCCGCTTACCCACTCCTCGCGTGCTTTGCCGGCGACAATGGTGAAGGAGAAGACAGCGGCCTTGGAGCGCGCAAATAAGGCGACGACGACGGGGAAAGCGAAGGGGAGAGCGTCCACTCGGGGCGGATCTTCGTCAAGGTCCCGCCTGCCAAAAAGTTGGGTCCAAGGGGATTGGATCCGCTTGACCATCACCGAGACAGATCTAAATGACCTGGACAACGAAGGTCTGATCCCTCATGGGTCAGCAAGGCTTTCGGGGACCGAGTGTCAACCGCAGCCGTAGGAGGGTGAGTGCGTTCTCCTAGCCACTCATGTAGATCGTGGATTCTCTCTGCCGCCGAGTGTTTTCTTCTGAGGGTTTCTGAATTTCTTTGGAGCATAACTCCACCATTTCACTCCCAACTCCATCGCCTATCTTGCTTCTTTCGTGTCCATGTGCGAGAACTTCCTGGGTTGTCGACCACACTGGGGTCTCTTTAAGCACATATTCACCTGTCGCTCACAGACGGTGAAAAAGGCGAGTCCGGATGATGAGAGGACTAAGGTTATCCAGATGTGCGGGGGTCTTGGTATTCAGATGAGGAGCAAGAGTACTTTCCCGGCCATGACCCTTCCTGAGTCGGTCAGAGGGTGGCAGTCGACCTGGTTCTACTGCCAAGACGAGTCAACGCCGGGGCAGTCGACTGGTCTCCCCCCATTCTCCATGGACCGAGTGGACAAACCCTCTTCTCTGAAGGTGCTCCCAGAGGAGAAACCTCAGGTAAAAATGTTGATGGAGCGTGTAGTTCAGCTCGTTCGGGATGGAGTGACGAGCATGGATCTTCTGGAGGTCTTCCTTAGACGGCGCATCCAACCACTTCAGTACCAAGGCCACTCGATGTGGCTGTATTGCGGCACCGAAGACACCAGTCGGGTCCATCCAGAAGCAGTCGATGATGCCACACTGGAGAGGAGGATGGCTGCAATCACAGGGAATAAGGACAACCCTCGAGGGGCTAGGAGGATCCCCCCACTCGACTGCACCTACACGCCGGACACGGTATGACCATTTGTTTCTAATTGTAATCTTGTTTTATCCGTTCTGCTCCACTACAAATTGGTCGATTGACCTTTGTCTCGTTCTGTTGTCTGCCAGGCCACCACTGAGTTGTACTCGATGCCCAATGGGGCGCACGCGCCGACTGAGGAGGAGGAAGGAAGTGGGGGCGAAAGCCCGGAGGAGTGGGATTCAAATGCTGACGATGATGACGAGGGTGATGACTCGGGTGAGGAGGAAGAAGAGGAGGAGGAGGAGGAAGTTGTACCTCCTCGCTCGGAAAGACGCTCGAAGCTTGTCCATGATCCCGCGGCCGAGCGTGGTAAGGGGGTCGCAGCCGCCACGCAGTCGACCAAGCGCCCTCGGACTACTTCTCCGGTGCCGACTGAGAAGGCTCCGAAGCAATCTCGAGTGGCACCGTCGAAACCGGCGAAGGTCTTGCCGAAGATGAAGGTGGTGATCCCCACTATCTCAGGGTAATGGTAGTCTTGAGTTTTCCCGTTTCATGAACTTGTTCTTGGTTGACTCATGAGCCAATCGACTGACTTCTAGAACTGCAGTGCTGCTACTTCTGATACCTCGGCCAGGGCTGAAGACCACGAGATGGAGGATGCTGTTACCTCAAAACCTGGTATGACTCTTGTGATTCTGTTTTCAGTCGATTGACTTATTATCTCTAATTTTGATCCTTTCTGCAGCTTCATCTAACATTGTTATTGACCTTCCTGACGACGATGACGAGGAACCACTGAGGCGGAGGAGGAACAAGAAAGCTTCTACTGGCAGGGCGACTCAGGACGTGCCAGCACCCGAGACGTTGGTCGTGGAGGGAGACAATGTCACTCGGCCTACCGTATCTTTTGCGGTGCCGTTGACGAGTGCTCGCCCTTCATCGTCGAGTGCTGCTCAACCCTCGCTTTTCTCAACCCACCATGTCCCGGAAGACCAAGTTAGTGCTGCTAAAGAAGCAATACGCCAAGCGGGGGTCATGATGGAGCAAGTGAAGGCAATCCGAGAAGCCAGCCAGGCAGCCTACGACGCCAGTTCAGCTCTTCAGAGTAATGTTCAGGTCAGTCGGTCACTGCCTGTTCTGTTAGGATATGATATCCGAAAACTCTTCTTTCTGAAATTCTTAGAGTTTGTCCTACACCCACTGGGTGTGTTGATTAAAGTTCCGGGTTAGTGGGGGCACGCTGAGTGCACCCACTGGGTGTAGTACCCAAGGCTATGGTGGACTGCTGGCAGTCGACCATAGGCTTTATGTCTTAAATTTTTTCTTCACTCGACTAAGTCGAATGGATTCATAGACCGGTGGGGGCACGCTGAGTGCACCCACTGGGTGTAGTCCCCGAGACTGTGGTCGACTACTGGCAGTCGACTATAGTCTGAAGAACACCTCCCGTTTTTTTTGGGTCGACTAGTCGACTCTAACTGATAAAACTAGTGGGGGCACGCTGAGTGCACCCACTGGGTGTAGTCCCCGAGACTATGGTCGAATGGTTGTATTCGGCCGTAGTCTTAGAAATGCTATGATTTTTCCTTAGTCACTCGGAAGTGAATTGTCTTTGACATCTGTCGATTGGTTCTTCGTAGAAATCCTGTGACCTTGCGGCTCGTTATACTGAGTTGGAGAACAAACACATTCAGCTCGAGCTTGATCTGAAACTGGCCCAAGAGAACTTGACGAAGGCGAATGAGGAAGCTAAAGGTATGTTTGGTGAGGCCTTCGACGACTGCCTTTGCCTCTCACTTGTTTCCGAATCTAACCTCACTGTAACTTTGTAGACAAAGTGAGGGATGCCCTGAAGAAGCAAGACCTTGACTTGGCTGAGATGCAAAAAACTGCTTTAGAGAAGACCAAGCTTGCAGATGAGAAGCTGGCTTCAGTGACCAAGCTTGAAGAAGAAAACACCAATCTGAAAACTGCTCTTGATGCTGCCAACCAGGAGGTCAGCCGACTGAAAAGTGACAAGACCACCCTGAATGGCAAGGCCAGTGAGTTGGTGAGAAAGAAGAACGATCTGGAGGCTTATCTGGGTGGACTCGCCAAGAAGTTATTCCTCATGCTTGAAGGTAATCTTTTGTATCAAACAAATATTTTAACTGTAATATCCGACTATTGTCTTGACTCGGTGGTTGTGCTTGCAGAATTTTGCCAGAACTTTGAAGAGGAGACTGGTTGACTGGAAGTAAACCTGGACCCCATCAACTCTCCCGTGAAAGATGAAGTCGCCATGAATGTGCTCCGGCTTGAATCTCGTGTTGCTGCTGTCATCGACTATCTCGCAAGGCTAAAGGTCGCAACTTCTCGCATCGACACAACACTCTGGCCAAGAGGGACGCTCCATAACGACCTCGAGTCTTTGATGACGCGACTGAACGAGGTCCCAAGTCGAGTGCAAGAGTGGAAGAAGTCTTCGGCCAGGTGCGGTGTGGATGTTGCTCTGTCTCTGGTCCACGTTCACTGCAAGGATGCACAAGAGGACAAGCTGGTGGTTCTTAGGGTGGCTAACACCAAGAAACACGATTTCCGATCTTTCATGGAGACCTTCATTGCTGCTGCCACTCGGATTGTAGATGGAATTGACCTGGACGAGTTTGTTGCACCTTCCATCCCTCCACAGGAGGGGTAAAAAACTTCTGAGCTTGATACTTTAAATTTGCCTCGGTATGCCGAGTGAGTTTTGTAACCGACAAACCTTAACAGGCCTAGCGCCTAAGCACTTTCGGTTTCGTTAGGTGTTATCCGAACTTGGATTCAACGTTGAATATGTTTGCATTTGGTTTGAGGTGTCTTTTGCAGGTTAAAGCGAGGCGCTCATTGCAATCGACTTGTCCCCCAATACACTTAGGCGAGCACTGGGCTGCAGCTAAGCCCCCGAGTGGGAGGTCTGCTCTCCACTCGGTAGGTTTTTCAAAAACTTAAGCGAGCACTGGGCTGCAGCTAAGCCCCCGAGTGGGAGGTCTGCTCTCCACTCGGTAGAATTTCAAAAACTTAGGCGAGCACTGGGCTGCAGCTAAGCCCCCGAGTGTGAGGTCTGCTCTCCACTCGGTAGGATTTCAGATACTTAGGCGAGCACTAGGCTGCAGCTAAGCCCCCGAGTGGGAGGTTTGCTCTCCGCTCGGTAGGATTTTCAGAAACTTACGCGA
>NC_041393.1:147003605-147033434 GCF_002162155.2 Triticum dicoccoides
GGTTTGCTCTCCACTCGGTAGGAATTTCAGAAACTTAGGCGAGCACTGGGCTGCAGCTAAGCCCTCGAGTGGGAGGTTTGCTCTCCACTCGGTAGGATTTTCAGAAACTTAGGCGAGCACTGGGCTGTAGCTAAGCCCCCGAGTGGGAGGTTTGCTCTCCACTTGGTAGGATTTTCAGAAACTTAGGCGAGCACTGGGGCTGCAGCTAAGCCCCCGAGTGAGAGGTTTGCTCTCCACTCGGTAGGATTTTCAGAAACTTAGGCGAGCACTGGGGCTACAACTAAGCCCCCGAGTGGGAGGTCTGCTCTTCACTCGGTAGGATTTTGTATTGGTGGCGTAGCTCGGAAGGAGTGGATAGCAGTCGACCTGCACCTCGTCCTCCTTGCGGAGCGCATGTTGTTTTGTGGCGTAGCTCGTAAGGAAAGGGTAGCAGTCGACCTGCACCTCCTCCTCCTTGCAAAGCGCACATTGTATTTGTACTTAGGCGAGCGCCATGCTGCAGCTAAGCCTCCGAGTGGAAGGTTGGTTTACCACTCGATAGGATTTTGTTTATCTTAGGCGAGCACTGGGCTGCAGCTAAGCCTCCGAGTGGAAGGCTGGCTTACCACTCGGTAGGATTTTATTTAACTTAGGCGAGTACTTGGACTGCAGCTAAGCCTCCGAGTGGAAGGCTGGCTTACCACTTGGTAGGATTTTGTTTAACTTAGGCAAGTACTTGGACTGCAGCTAAGCCTCCGAGTGGAAGGCTGGCTTACCACTTGGCAGGATTTTATTTAACTTAGGTGAGTACTTGGACTGTAGCTAAACCTCCGAGTGGAAGGCTGGCTTACCACTCGGTAGGATTTTGTTTATCTTAGGCGAAACGGATTTCGCAGCTAAGCCTTCGTGCGGGAGGCTGGCTCACCACTCGGTTAGGATTTTTTTACAGACTTAGGCGAATCGGATTCGCAGCCAAGCCACCCACTGGAGGATTGTTTTATGTGGACAAAAAGAAATAGCAATTACTGGGAAAATTATAAAGCTCTTGTCTTTGATAAATAAACTACAGAAGTACTTTTATTACAACTCATTTGAGTGAATACTTAAGTGTAAAAGGGGCGGAGAAGCTCCGCGTTCCAAGCTCGGGACTCGTCGATCTGATGCTCGACATTGTAAAGACGGTATGCTCCATTGTGGAGAACCTCGGTGACGATGAAGGGACCTTCCCAAGAAGGAGCAAGCTTGTTTGGTTTCTGCTGATCCACTCGGAGAACTAAATCTCCTTCCTGGAAGGCTCGACTCTTCACATTTTTGGCGTGGAAGCGACGCAAGTCTTGTTGGTAAATGGTCGATCTGATCAGAGCCATCTCCCTTTCTTCCTCTAAAAGGTCGACTGCATCCTGCCGCGCTTGTTCTGCTTCAGCTTCGGTGTAGAGCTCAACCCGGGGAGCATTGTGGAGAAGGTCACTCGGCAAGACTGCTTCAGATCTGTAGACTAAGAAGAATGGAGTTCTTCCAGTCGACCGGTTGGGCGTGGTCCTTAACCCCCAAAGCACCGAGGGAAGTTCGTCGACCCATGCACCAGCCGCATGCTTAAGATCACGCATCAAACGGGGTTTCAACCCTTTGAGAATCAAACCGTTGGCTCGTTCTGCCTGTCCATTCGACTGTGGATGGGCGACTGAAGCATTGTCGACTCGTGTGCCTTGAGACATGCAGAAAGCTCTGAACTCTTTGGAATCGAAGTTTGACCCGTTGTTAGTGATGATGCTGTGCGGGACTCCATATCTGAATATCAATTCTCTGATGAAGCTGACAGCAGTACCGGCATCGAGGTTCTTGATGGGTTTAGCTTCAATCCACTTGGTGAACTTGTCGACTGCTACCAGCACATGGGTGAAACCACTTTTGCCTGTTCTCAAAGGACCGACCATATCCAACCCCCATACTGCAAAGGGCCAGATGAGTGGTATAGTCTTCAAAGCTGACGCGGGCTTGTGTGACATATTGGAGTAAAATTGACATCCCTCGCACTTGTCGACTATCTCCTTTGCCATTTCATTCGCTCTTGGCCAATAAAATCCGGCTCGGTATGCTTTGGCCATGATGGTCCGAGAGGATGCATGATGGCCACAGGTCCCCGAGTGGATGTCATTAAGGATTATTCGACCTTCCTCCGGCGTTATGCATTTCTGACCAACTCCAGTCGCGCTTTCTCTGTACAGCTGTCCCCTTATCATGGTAAAGGCCTTAGATCGGCGGACGATCTGTCGAGCCTCTTCTTCGTCCTCCAGGAGTTCTTTCCTCAATATATATACGTGATATACGGTACTATCCAATCGGGAGTGATCACTAAAACTTCCATGATCAGGTCGACCACTGCTGGACTTCAACCTCAGTCGGATCCGTAACACTCTTAGGTTGCGGAGCTTCGTCGGTAAAAGGATCTTCTACGACTGACGGAGTGTGGATATGCTCCAAGAACACATCACTGGGGATGGCTTCTCTCTTGGATCCTATCTTTGCTAGATCGTCAGCTGCTTGATTTTTCAGTCGGGGTATGTGGTGGAGCTCTAACCCTTCGAACTTCTTTTCGAGCTTCCTCACTGCATTGCAGTATCCAGTCATGGCTGGGCTTCTAACATCCCACTCCTTCATCACCTGATTGACCACCAAATCTGAATCGCCATAGACCATAAGGGACGGGCGCTGAGTGAAATGGCCATGCGCAACCCATACAAGAGTGCTTCATATTCTGCTTCATTGTTGGAGGAATCAAAGTGGATCTGGAGCACATATCTGAGCTTGTCTCCTCGGGGGGAAACCAAAACAACCCCAGCACCAGAACCATTTAACATCTTAGAGCCATCAAAGAACATGGTCCAATGCTCCGAGTGAACTTGAGTCGGCTGCTGTTGCTCAATCCACTCGGCAAGGAAATCTACTATAGCTTGGGACTTAATGTCTTTCTTTGCCTCGAATTTGATATCAAGGGGAAGGAGTTCAATCGCCCATTTAGCCACTCGACCAGTTGCATCTTTGTTGTGCAGAATCTCTGACAATGGTGCGTCGCTGACGACTGTAATGTCATGATCAGAGAAATAATGAGCAACCTTCTTCATGGTCATGTAGATCCCATATACGAGCTTCTGATAATGAGGATATCTTTGCTTCAATGGGGTCAAAACTTCAGAGAGATAATACACTGGGCGTTGAACTTTGAAGGCTTTCCCTTCTTCTTCCCGCTCGACCGTAAGTACTGTACTGACGACTTGTCCTATGGCTGCAATATAAAGCAACAGAGGCTCTTTGCTGATTGGAGCAGCAAGCACCGGCTGGGTGGAGAGCAGAGTTTTTAGCTTGGCAAACGCTGCATCAGCTTCTGGAGTCCACTCGAACTTGTCTGCCTTCTTCATCAGTCGGTAAAGGGGCAACGCCTTTTCACCGAGGCGAGAGATGAATCGACTTAACGCGGCCAAGCATCCAGTAAGCTTCTGGACGTCGTGCACATGCACAGGGCGTTTCATTCGGAGTATGGTGCCAACTTTTTCTGGGTTAGCATCGATTCCTCCTTCTGAAACGAGAAAACCGAGTAACTTTCCGCCAAGTACTCCGAATGTGCACTTTGATGGATTGAGCTTGATATCATACCTCCTGAGATTGGCAAATGTTTCAGCTAGGTCAGTCAACAGGTCGGAACCCTTTCGTGACTTGACCACGATATCATCCATGTACGCTTCCACATTTCGACTGATTTGAGTGAGTAAACACTTTTGAATCATTCTCATGAATGTGGCTCCGGCATTCTTGAGGCCGAATGGCATGGTGATATAGCAGAAGCACCCGAATGGAGTGATGAAAGCTGTTTTGATTTTGTCGGGTCCATACAGACGGATCTGATGATACCCGGAATAGGCGTATAAAAAAGACAATCTCTCGCACCCCGCGGTCGAGTCAACAATTTGGTTGATGCGAGGGAGAGGAAAATGATCTTTTGGGCAGGCCCGATTGATATGCTTGAAATCAATGCACATGCGAAGTGAGTTGTCCTTCTTGGGAACCATAACGACATTGGCGAGCCACTCGGTGTGGTATATCTCTCTGATGAACTCTGCTGCAAGTAGTCGAGCCACCTCCTCGCCAATGGCTTTTTTCTTCTGAACGGCGGACCGTCGAAGATGTTCTTTAACATGTTTCGCTTTTGAGTGGACTCTAAGGCGATGCTCAGCCAGCCCCCTGGGAACACCCGGCATGTCAGCTGGCTTCCATGCAAAGATGTCCCAGTTCTCACGGAGGAACTGGATGACGCTTCTTCCTATTTAGAGTCGAGTTTTGTGGAAATATGGGTCAGAGCTGCGTTGGGGTCGGTCGGGTGGATATGAACTCGCTTCGTCTCCCCAGACGACTGGAACGCTGACTCTGTGGCGGGCTTCTTGGCCCGTAACAAATCACTCGGATCTGTGTTTTTCTTGTATCCTTCTAGCTCTACCATCGTTATCTGGTCATCCGCAATCTTTTAGCCTTTCTGGAAACACTCTTCTGCCTTCTTCCGGCTGCCAGTGATAGTAATCACGCCTTTGGGGCCAGGCATCTTTAATTTGAGGTACACATAACATGGTCGAGCCATGAAACGGGCATAGGCTGGTCTTCCCAAAATAGCGTGGTAGGCGCTTCGGAAATCCACGACTTCAAATGTCAGCTTCTCTTTGCGGAAATGCTTCGAGTCACCGAACACTACATCCAGAGCTATTTGGTCGAGTGACTCAGCCTTCTTTCCAGGAATGACTCCGTGAAAACTCATGTTGCTGGAGCTGAGCCTGGACATCGGAATGCCCATTCCCTTGAGCGTCTCCGCATACAGTATATTCAATCCACTGCCGCCATCCATCAATACCTTCGTCAGTCGAGTGCCTTCGACGACTGGTTTGACCACCAGTGCTTGCCTCCCAGGGGTGGCAATGTGAGTAGGGTGGTCAGACTGGTCGAAAGTAATGGGAGTTTGCGACCATCTCAGATAGCTTGGTGTCACCGGGGTGACCATATTGACCTTACGGTTGATCACTTTCAATCGACTTTTGCTCTCTACATCAGCAAAAATCATCAGAGTGGAATTGACATGAGGGTAACCTTCATCACTGTCCTCCTTGTCCTCAGCCTTGTCCGACTCCTTCTCTTTGTCCTTCGGCTGTTTTCCTTGAAACTGCTGGATTAAGAGCCGGCACTGGCGAGTGGTATGCTTCGGGTAGATGAAGTTACCTTCTTCGTCTTTCTTCGTGTGGATATGACATGGTAGATCCATCACGTCATTACCTTCCTTATCCTTTACCTTCTTGGGGTTCCAAGATCCTTTGGGCTTCCCTTTGAATTTGCCCTGAGTCACGGCCAGAGCCTCTCCAGGAGCAGCTGGCTCGGCCTTCCGCTTCTGCTTCCGACTAGAGTTTCCTTTCTCCGACTGACTCGGCTTGTACTTGCCACTCCGGAGTCGGTCCTCTTCTTCACCATTGGCGTACTTGGTGGCTATTTCCATCATCCGACTCAGGGTCATGTCTCCAGTTCGACCAAACTTCAGGCTCAACTCTCTATTCTTGACACCATCCTTGAAGGCGCAGATCGCTTGATGGTCCGACACATTCTCCACAGTATGATGCAAAGTCATCCATCTCTGGATGTAATCTCTCAGTGTTTCACTCGACTTTTGTACGCAAACTTGCAGCTCTGTCAATCTGGCCGGTCGCTTGCAAGTTCCCTCGAACGTCCTGACGAACACTCGGAAAGATCTTCCCAGGTGTAAATGCTGCTAGGAGCTAACTGATTCAACCACGCCCTGGCCGAACCCTCTAGCATAAGTGGCAAATGCTTCATGGCCACCTCATCATTACCGCCACCAATCTGAACAGCCACTCGGTAGTCTTCAAGCCAAGTTTCAGGCTTAGACTCTCTGGTGAACTTACTTACTCCAGTCGCCAACCTGAAGTTGGGGGGTATCACTGCGGCTCTGATGGCTCTACTAAAGCATTCTGGACCTGAAACATGGACTCGGCTGCTTGTGGGCACATCTCTGTCATGGCCACCTCTGTGAGCTCTGTTCCGGTCGACCAAACCTTGCACGATGATGGATCTCGCGTCAAAGCCTGGCTCTCTGGGGTCGACTAGAGCTCTCCGCCCAACACTGAGCTGGCGCCTGTCATCTTGCTGCCGATGGGTGTTAGACCCACTTCTCGGGGGAGGAGTGGGCACTCGACGCCTATCATCACGATCAAAACGATCATCATAGTGGTCCCGCCGGCCTTCACGTCCCACTCGCCTCGGAGGCGACCTTGGGCTGTGAGCCGACTGAACAGTATTCACAGCGATGGATCGACTGTGAATCATGTTGCACGACTGCGACACAACTGAATTTTGATCTCCTGCCGCCCGGAGCAAATCTCTGATCTGCATCAAGCCTCTTCCAGCCTCCGACTGAGAGGGATGAATTGACTCCGCTATACGGGCTGCAGCTGCCAAATTTTGAATCGGGGTTCGATATACCTGAGTCGGTTGCGGAAAGAGCTGACGTCGGCGGGAGTCTGGTACTCGCTGACGCGCATGCTCGTCGAGCACTCGCTGGAGGTTCTCCAGTCGAGTGCGTTCAGCCAAGTTGGCCAAACGCGCCTCTTCCAGGGCACGAGCCTCAGGAGTTTCTCCTACAATGGGAGTATGCAGGGCATACATGTTCTGGAGGCGAAGTTCTTCCCTCCGCTGAGAAGTGAGTGGCTCGGGCTGATACTCTTCGTGGGCCTGAGCGGGGTCGCCCCCATCGTCCATCCCGTCGTTGCGGGGGAAATCGGGAGGGCTACGAGGCCCTTTGACCATCAGGACCTCCACTGCTGGATCACTGCTATCGCACTCGGATGCAGTCTCTACGGAGCCGGTCGACAGATCAAACAGGTCGTAGAGAGATTCGTCGGGCTCAATTGTCGCGACTTGGGTGGTGGCCGATTGGCGAGCCACTGCGTGTCTCACCCATCGCTGGAGTCTCGACCGACCGGAGCGCTTGCGCTGGCGGGAGACAGGGAGGGAAGACAGCATAGGAGTCGACCGGTAAGGAGTCAACGGCTGCCGCAGCAGGATGCCGCGGACACACGCCCGAAAGTGCTTCGCCCCGCGGACGGGGAGCGCGTCGATGTCGAGTGGTGCCTCCTGGAGCCAAGCGGAGTCGTCGGCGATGAAAGCAAGCGCACCGAGACGGATCTCGCGGCCCTCGACCAGAGCTCCATGATGAAGGCAATTGGACAAATTGCAACTTCTCCAAAAGTCACTAAGACACCTGCCCCACGGTGGGCGCCAACTGTCGTGGTTCTAAGTCTGACAGTAGAATGGGGGGTAGGTATGGAGAGGCAAGATCCTAGCTATGGAGTAGTTGTACACATGAGTCTTTAACGAGTTCAGGCCCTTCTCTGAGGAAGTAATAGCCCTATGTATCGGAGCCCAGAGGCGGTCGACTGGTTTATGTGCATATGAGTTACAGGGGTGCGAACCCTTTACAGTGAGGAGGGGGGTGGCTTATATAGAGTTCGCCAGACCCCTCCGGCCCTCAGTTATGCAGGGTTTAAAGTACATTAAGATAGGGGGTTACTGGTAACGCCCTTATAAAGTGCCATGAAGACTATTAAATCTACTTAATGATAGACCGTTGCGTGCTGAGTGACTTTAGGTCTCCTAGCCGTCGAGTGGTTAGCTTCATGGTCGAGTGGCTATCCTCATCGTCGAGTGTCCTTGAGTTAGTTGAGTGAAGTCCCTCTTGGTCGACTGGGAGGTAGCTTCGTCTAAGGATGTCCTTGGGTATGGTATCTTAGATAGGTCCATGACCCTACCCTAGGTACATAACATCATCATGAACCCTAGGCCTTGTTTCTAAGCATTGATGTATTGTTTTTCTTGTTGTTTGCTACTTGTTACCTTGATGTTTTTTATTGTTCGATTATAAAAAAAATATTTCTACCATCTATATTACACTTGCACCACCATATCTTCACCAAACTAGTGCACCTATACAATTGACAACTGTATTGGGTGTGTTGGGACACAAGAGACTCTTCATATTTGATGGCAGAGATGTTTGAGAGAGACATCTTCATCATACACCTCCCATGGATTGATAAACCTTAAGTCATCCACCTCAGAGAAATTTGCTGCTCTCTTACAAATGTCTGTGCTTGGAGACCCAACAGAGTCTACAAGAACAAAGTTTCATACTCCCTCCGTCTAGGTGTATGTCACTTTACGAAAACAAGGTATTCCCAAAAATACATTAAATTTCTTCCTTTTTCCCCCCTAGCCTCGTACTGCTGCCCATGAAAACTAGGAAGAGGAGGCGCCCGCAAGGAAAGGATCACCGCATGCATCATGTCTGGGTGTTGATTAGGCAAGAGATTGAAATGATTTTGCCGGCAATTAGATACGCGGTCCTACATGGAAATCTTAAACGGCATCTAATAACTAGTGAATCAATGTTGATTTTCCTTCCATTTAAAACAACAATGTGATTGGAAGTTTCCTGGTCAAGGTGCTCCTCCTCATCCAATCTTCAACCACCTAGGTTGCGCTGCTCTTCCTAATATGACTTACATCATCTTCTTCTTCCTCCTTCATCACCAGCTTTAGTTCTCGTTCCTAGTTATTTCCTAGAATACTCTTCCTTTATTTTTTGTTTTATTTTCCAGAACACTTTTTTATTCTTCAACACCATGGACTGCTTGACCACCTGGCCAATATAGTGTCATGTTGTCCTTGCCCGTGAAAATTTCGTCAACCCTCAGCATGTGGACATCGTGTAGAGCATGGTTGTCATCCACCTTGATGAATGCTTTGGTCGTCCATGTCGCGAGTGCATGGTGGCCATTGTCCATGTTGGCAAGCGGTGCTCGATTATCTCACTGACAGCCTGTTGATCGTCCTTGCCAGCGTGCGCTTTCAAAATGATTTGCCATAGGATGTTTGCTTAATTAATTAATTACACATATAATTAAGTGCCTACCTAATTCTCTGTATGCCTAATTAACTACTAGACAAATCAATTAGTTATCTATCTAATTGGGAAAAAACCATACGTCCAATTATCTATAGGAACAATTAACTATCTTTATAATTAATTAATTGCATTAATGACTCGGTTTCCATATTGATTTAGTGCGAAACAAATTCCTATTTTAGTAGACCCAATTAATTGCATATGTAATTAATTGTCTTGCTAATTAATTACATTAATGGTTTGATTTCCAAACTGATTTAGCGCTCGATTTCCAAATTATTTTTGCATCAATTCTGGTATGAATGGCGAGTACGTAAATATTCCCTTTAATAATAGATATTACACATTTGATGTGCCTCTTGTATTGTTCGATTGAGCCTTGGTGGTAAAGATGCTTTTGAAGTGGATTCATTTCTACAAAGACTACCGGCTATTGTAGGACATATTTCTGTAATGAGTATTTGTAGAGGCGCGGATGCTTACACCCATCTTGAATTCCTCCACCAGGTACTTGGCGTCCTTGAACTGATCGCCCTACTGCTGGCACGCCACCACATGAGGCCTCGCCGCGAGGGTCTCCAGCATGGAGTTCCCGCCATAGTGCGTGATGAAGCACGTCGCGACGGGTGCAAGAGCACCAGGTCCTGTGGGCTCCACGACACCATCATGCCGCACCCGACGATAGAGTCAAGGTACCCCCCCCCCCGGAGCATCACACGCTATAATGGGAGTATTAATATTTGAGTGGATCAACATCAGTTATGTGTGTATCATTAGGATTCTCAAGCACGTCAACCAACATTGTCTAAAGTTTCCTTACCTTCACATCAATCTTGTTCTTTTCTTCATCCTCATGTCATCCTCGTCTCCCCAATCCATGCTCACCACCATCGTTAATGGTATATATGAATGAAATATGCCTTAGAGGCAATAATAAAGTTGTTATTTTATATTTCCTTATTCATGATAAAGGTCTATTATTCATGCTAGAATTGTATTGATTGGAAACTTAAATACATGTGTGAATACGTAAACAAATACAGTGTCCCTAGTAAGCCTCAACTAGACTAGCTCATTGATCAAAGATGGTTAAGGTTTCCTAACCATTGACAAGTGTTGTCACTTGATAACGGTGTCACATAATTAGGAGAATGATGTGATGGAAAAGACCCACCCGTTATCTTAGCATATGATCGTTCAGTTTATTGCTACTGCTTTCTTGAATGTCAAATACATGTTCCTTCGACCATGAGATCATGCAACTCCTGAATACTAGAGGAATACCTTGTGTACTATCAAATGTCACAACATAACTGGGTGATCATAAAGATGCTCTACTGGTATTTCCGAAGGTGTTTGTTGAGTTGGCATGGATCGAGATTGGGATTTGCCGCTCCGAGTATCGGAGAGGTATCTCTGGGTGCTCTCTGTAATACGCATCATAATAAGCTTGCAACAAATAACTAAGGAGTTAGTTGTGAGATGATGTATTACGAAACGAGTAAAGAGACTTGTCGGTAACGAGATTGAACTAGGTATGAAGATACCGATGACCGAATCTCAGGCAACTAACATATCGATAGATAAAGGGAATTACATATGTGTAGGGTCGAAAGTATGTCTAGAGGGGGGTGATTATACTACTTGACCAAATAAAAACCTAGCCTTTTCCCAATTTTAAGTCTTGGCAGATTTTAACAACTTAACACTAGTCAAGCAATCAACCTACACATGCAATTCTAAGACTATAGCAGAGCAATGTAAATCATTGCATATGAAGGTAAAGGGGAGGAGTTTGGAGGGAGCAAACGCAATGTATACATGGAGATTTTTGGCATCGTTCTGATAGGTGGTGCTATCGTACATCCACATTTATGGAGACTTCAACCCACGAAGGGTAACGGTTGTGCGAGTCCACGGAGGGCTCCACCCATGAAGGGTCCACGAAGAAGCAACCAAGGTTGTCAGAATCACGATTATGTTATACGATTCTCTTGTCTATCCCACCATGGCCATCGTTCATGAAGGACTTGCCTCACTTGGGTAGATCTTCACGAAGTAGGCGATCTCCTTGCCCTTACAATCTCCTTGGTTCAACTCCACAATCTTGATGGAGTCTCCCAAGTGACACCTAACCAATCTAGGAGACACCACTCTCCAAAAGGAAATAGATGGTGTGTTGATGATGAACTCCTTGCTCTTGTGCTTCAAATGATAGACTCCCCAACACTCAACTCTCTCTCACAGATTTGGCAATGGTGAAAAGATGATTTGAGTGGAAATCAACTTGGGGAAGGCTAGAGATCAAGATTCTTGTGGTTGGATTGGAATGTCTTGGTCTCAACACATGAGTAGGTGGTTCTTTCTCGGAAAAGGAATGTTGGAAGTGTAAGCATGTTCTGATGGCTCTCTCCACGAATGAAGAGTGGGTGGAGGGGTATATGTAGCCTCCACACAAAATCTAACCGTTACACACAGATTCCCAAACTCGGTGAGACCGAATAGTGAAACTCGGTCAGACCGATTCAGTTCAAAATGTGAACGTTAGGCTTTTTGGTGGGACCTACATGATCAACTCGGTGGGACCGATGTGCTAGGGTTAGGGCATAACTTGATCTCGGTGAGACCGATCACATGAACTCGGTCGGACCAATTTCAGTAATAGGCAAACAGAGAGTTGTCAGGCAAACTCGGTGGGACCGATTGCTCATTTCGATGAGACCAAAACATTACGAAAAGGAAACAATGAGTTTGCATTGCGAACTCGGTGGGACCGATCGCTCATTTCGGTGAGATCGAAACATTAAGAAGGGAAACAGAGAGTTTGCAATCCCATCTCGGTGAGACTGAGATCCCTATCGGTGAGACCGAAGTGATTAGGCTTTGTGGCAGTGGCTATGTCAAATGAACTCGGTGGCGCCGGATAGATCAAATCAGTGGGGCCGAGTTTGACTTTAGGTTTAGGAGATATGCGTATATGAGAAAGTGGTTGAGGGTTTTTGGAGCATATCACTAAGCATTTTGAGCAAGTAAGCCATTAAGCAACACCCCATCCCCTTTTAATAGTATTGTCTTTCCTATGGACTCAATGTGATCTTTGACACTTAAATGAAAATGAAGAGTCTTGAGCTTTTTGCCAATATGTGTCCTTAGCATTTTGAGGGGTCCACGTGTCTAGTCCATGCCATGCCAATCACTGAACTTTCTGAAATGATCATCTTGAAAGAGTATTAGTTCAATGAGCTATATGTTGTTAAGAATTACCAAAACCACCTAGGGATTAGTTGCACTTTAAATCTCCCCCTATTTGGTAATTGATGACAGCATATAGATCAAAGCTTCGACAAATGATAATAAGAATGAAATACATCGTCGCTTGGAGAAGTATGTGATAAGCAAGAGCTCCCTCTAAATTTATGCATTATTTAAAATTTGCTTTTGAATGCAAATGCACAAACAATTAGGATCATAGGTTACTCTTCCATCTCACATACATCTTGGTGGAGCGCTCAAAATGATAGAAAAAGTAACATGCACTCATCACCAAGGCAAAGTGAATGATCATACATAAGAGATAGAGAATATCATCATCCAAGCACAAACATTAAGTATGATATGATCAAACACATGACCATACAAGTATCTCGCACACATAACCATAAATTATAATCCAACCAAGCAAGAAAATAAGTAGCAAAAAGAGCAACAACAAGCAAAGCTCTCTCTCTCTCTCTCTCCCTCTCTCTCTCTCTCAGCCTATGATCTATGCACTTTCTCCCCCTTTGGCACAAGTTACCAAAAAGCTCGAAAATGCATAGTGCTATGCGGCTCTCTAAGTTGATCTTTGGGAGGTGGCATTGAGAGGACTCCTAGGATGAATGCATCTGTTGAAGTTGTTGGAGCAGGTGGAGTTACAACCGGAGGGGTAACTGAAGTTGTGGTTGCAGGTGCTGACACAGTAGCTCTTGTGTCTGTCACTGGCACTGCTGTAGATCTCTATGCCCTAGGCACTCTCTGAAAAGCATCAGTGGTAGCTTTCCCTTTCCTCTCTTCAACTTCTTCTTGGAGCTGCTGAACAGCTGTTTGCATTTCTGTCACCTTCAAGTCAAGATCATAGAACTTTGTTTCAATGATCCTCTCTAGGCTCTCTTGATTCTGAGTCAGGGTGGCCAATCCTTTCTCAATCCTCAAAGTGGCTTGAATAAGATATCCAATTTGATCTTGCTTTAAATTGTGGAAAACTTGTTAAGCCTCTTCAGCACTTGGTATCTTGGCTGCCTTCTCAGCTTTTGCTTTCTCCCTCTTCTCTTGAGCCTCTACTAATGTGGGATCTTCAGCATTCATGACAACTATGTTGTCCTCAAAGTCAGGCCTCAAGGGAAGGTGTTCTTTATCCAACAAGTACACACCTTTGCTCATCTTGGAGTTAATCAGCATCTGAATGTGTGGAGCATACCCACATGATCTTTTCTGGTCTACTGATGTTCTCTTGATGGTCTCAACAATCAAACTCATCACTTTAAACTTCTGGGGCAAATCAAATAGCTGAATCAAGTTGATGGAGTGGCCTCTGATCATCCCGTGATCTCCTGATTTGGGCAACAAGGCGTGCCTCAAAATGGTGTTCATGGTGGCCAGTCCTGACATCAGATAGTATACTGAGCCTAGATGATGTGTCTCCAAGGCCTTGTTAGGTATCTCCTTCTACATGTTGGCCATGGAGTTGTGGTCCTTGCGCTCAGCATAGACATCAATATATTCCGCATCTTCTTAAGGGGCATTAATGAGCTTGGCCCACTCAGCAACAGAAGCCTGGTACCTAGTACCTTCAGACATCCGAACAATCTTGCCATCTGGGTAGAAGTGAGCTGTTGAATAGAACTGCATGATAAGCTCATCATTCCACTTGGTCAATTTCTGACCCACAAAGGTGTCAGCTCCATCGAGTCTGAAGCTCTCATGCACTCGAGGGAAATGAACTTCATTGGCATCAATGTATTTCCAGTCCACCCACTTCATGTCACACACAATGGGATTCTTATCTAGGAGCCAAGTCTCATAGAAGTCCCGCTGTTCCTTAGTGTGAAACCTGTAGTCCACAACAGTTCATCTCCTCACAGCATAGGGATCTGCCCGTCTCCATAATCTGAGACCTACATCCTTTCTCTCCTTCATATTCTCATCCACTGGATGATTGTCATCATGATCAGGAATTTCTGGCTTCAATTTTCTGAGCACTTGGGCTTCCTCTTCTTCTTCTTCAATCTCAGGCACTAGGGCCTTGTTCTTTTCTGCAGCAGGAATGTTTTTGGTGCTTCTCTTTGGTGAAGACTTGGAAGCTTGAGCTAGAGCTTTGGGGGTAGTCTTGGGCTTTGAAGGAGCAGCCCCAACTTGATGGCATCCCCCATCAAATTCTGATAATTGGCAGGAGGTGCATCTTGCTCTTCCTCCTCCTCTTCTGCAGAATCTCTCACCATAGATGGCTTTCTAATCACTCTAGCAATAGTTTTCCTGACCCTTTCCTTTCTTTTCTTTCCATCACCATCTTCTCTTGTCTTAAGAGTAAACTCCATAGTTTCTTGTGTTGATGATCTAGCTTTTGACATTGGCACTCTTCTGGCAGGAGCTTTCTTCTTCATGCTTGGCTTGGTGTTAGCAGCAGCACCATATTCCTTCTTGAGCACTTTCTTCTTTGAGGTCACCTCCTCAACTTCAAAATCCTCATCCTCTGAATATGAGGTTTTCTTCTTCCTCCGCCTTATTGTTGCTTTAGACAGGTTGCTGGGAGTGCTTCTGCTCCCCTCATCATAGCTGTCAGAGGGACTAGTGCCCTCACTCATGTTGACTTGTTCGTCAGACTTGTTCTGGCTATCACTTTGATCTGACATGGCTGACACTGCAAGCTGACCCTGTGAATAGTCGTAGATGAGGTAGAATGGATGAGCATCACAAAGTGCAGAGTTTTTGCAAAACAATTGAGTCAAAAAGTTAGTTTTAGTTTTCTACAGAAAGAATTTCGGAGCTACCGATTTGTAAACTCGGTGACACCGAAGCAACAATTTGTGTCTAAACTAGTGATCTCGATCAGACTGAGGCACAGTTTGGTGACACCAATATTTCTAGGGTTTCACAAAGTTCTGAACTCGGTCACACCGATTTGTAAGTTTCGGTTAGACCAAAAATCACAAGTACAACTCGGTTGGTCCGAGATGAGTTCGGCAGAGACCTAACCCTAAATTTTCAAATCAAATCTAGACTAAAGGATGTTTTCGCTGGATAGGATGATCTCAAACTTGTCAAGAACCACGACATTGTCTCTGTGCTAAGAATCAAATTGAGAAAACACAGAGGATCGAACTCATTCCCTAACTTGGCGATGAGCTCGCTACAGCGGCAACGGTGGTGGAGATTTCCATTGACGACGGCAGAGACCAGCGATGGGAGGTCGCTGGCGACAGGGAGATGATCCAGAGACCTAAGTCGGCAGAGCAGGATATGCGCGGGCGAAGGGTTTTTGGAGGAATTTCCAAAATTTGGACCGTGGGTATTTATATCCCGACCCTGTCAGTGTGACCGAGTGGAACGACTCGGTGGCGCCAAGATGCAGAATCGCAAGCGGTTACTGCAACTCGGTGTGACCGAATTGTTCAAATCGGTTGCACCAATATTGAAAACTTAGATCAACTCAATGAACTCAATTTAACCGAAAGGAATGAATCAGTCAGACCGAAATGCATAGAGAGGTTTTGGAAGTTTAAGTCTATGAAGAAACGGTGACTCTGGGTGCTTCTCACCCAGAGGGTTCAAATCTAACTTCATCAAACTTTGTAATGTAGCATGAATAGAGTTTGAGACGAGAAAATCTATATATAGCTAGAGGGAGTTCTTAGGCATTCTTGTCCATCCATTTGGCACAAGAAAAAGAGCAAAACAATCAAAACAACAAATGGATGTCCTCGAATGAGAAAAATATGCAATCAACATGCTCACACAATAAAATGGCAAATCAAATATGTGGCAAGGCATGCACAATCACTGTAGCATCTATAAAGCAATTGGCAATGACTAGGTCATCTATATATGAGTATATTGACTTAGGAGTCAAATGGGAACATTTGATCATAGGTCATACTCATCATTTAAACACAAGTGGGGTTACCACTTTTGCATAAAGCAATGTTGTGTTCACACCATTAGAGTTGCTTTAGCCCAATTCTTAGAGTAAACCTCCCCCTAGATGTGATAACCCCCACTAAGAGGGATGAACTAACCTTGGGTTTTGTCGATGATGACTTCATGTTGGTGTTGAAGATGTGGATGCTCATTGTTGATGTAGGTCATTTGGAGCAATCCATTGGAGTGAGTTGCACTTTCAATACCTACATGGGCTAGCCCCACAAGAAACAAACAAGGATATCCATAGACATAGAGTGAAGCACATACAAGATGATGTCCATGAAAGCATTAGATTACCTTGTCCCTTGTCTTACCAACAAGAGGGTTTGTGACTCCTTGAACTAGTGCAAGGTGTGGAGGTTGTTTGCACTTGTCCTTGCCAAAATGAATATGAGTGAAAAATGTTGGCGGAGTCACCTTCAAGAACTCTCTAGTTCTTCTTCTTCGGGATCCACATCATCTTGATGGGAATCCTTGGGGTTGTAGATGTACTTGATGAAGTAGAACTTGATGTAGACTTGGGAACCCACTTGACCAAGGCCTTTGGAGCATCTTCAAATGCATAAATCTCTTCTTGAAGCTTGTCCTTGCCTTTTAGCTTGTGGTCTTGTGGTGGAAGACCATCTTGAGCTTGTGTCCCCTCGAAGGAAGTAGGATCATACTTCTGTTGTTGAGGAACAAACTTCGTCTTGGGGTATTGATCTTCTTCCCACTCAAATTCATTGGCATTGAACTTTCGTTCAAAACCAACACCTTGATTCTTCCGATGCCTTCCTTGCTTGCGTACAATTTCCTCAAATTGCTTACTTCAGGCAAGGCTCTTGTGAACACCTTTTTCTATATTTCCCTTCAATAAGCTATTTTCTTGCTCAAGTGTAACATGGCTAAGAGAATCATTAGTAGAATCAAGAGGACTACTAGAAGCAACAATATTGGATTTAGCATGATTATTGTTACTACTAGAAGAAGAATCTTTCTTACTCTTGTTGTTAGATTTTACTTGTGGCATGTAAGTAGACAAGAGTAAACGCTTGGCAATGTAAGAAGAACTTTTCTTCCTAAGATCATCATTGATGGCTTTTAAGAACCCATGTTCTTGCTCAAGATTGAGCTTCTCGAAGCGTAGCTTCTCATGAGTTTTTAAAATTTCTCGATGATCTTCTAAAGTAGTTTCATGAGCTAACTTAAGAGTGTTTAGTTATTTAGTTAGATGCTCAATGTCCTTATTATTGTCATTCATTTCATCTTGATTAGCTTGGTTAATAGCAATTTCATCATAGCATTCATCACTAGAGTTGTCAACAAGTAAAACATCATCTCCTAGCAAATCATCTTCATCACTATTGAAATCAACATACTCGGGGTGTGATACCACTACAAACAAAATACACTTCCATGATGATACGTGTTTGTCACAGTAGGTCATGTTTTTTGTCATGCATGTACATCCATGACAATTTTATGACAGAATCAAGATAGTCATACATGTGATGTCGTAGAAGTGTTCCATGACATTACCAAAATTATCATCACGGAAATGTCCACTTCCATGACGATAAATCGCACATCATAGAAGTGCTTTCGTCAAGGGTGACCGACACGTGGCATCCACCGTAACGAAACGCCGTTAAGCTATCGGGTCAGATTTTGGATCCGATAACCCGTTAACAGCCCCGACCAATGGGAAATTTCCACGTGTAAAATTATGATTGGCCGAAGGGAACACCTGTCAGCTCGTCAGTGGGCCAGATGTCGCCCGTCCATTGGAGGAGACATGCCTATGGTACGTCGACACGTGGCTGGGCCCAACAGAGGCCCATATAGGTTAAAAAGGCCGGCCCAGTCAAAGGCCCGTAGAACTTAATCAGGTACTAGTGGGCCGACCCAATAACGGCCTCCTTAATAAAGGCCCATTTACGGCCCAAAACCAGATCTAGCCCGTTAATTGTTTGCCCAATATTTAGGCCCATTTACGGCTTGAAGCCAGATCTGGCCCGTTAATTGTTCGCCCAATATTTGGGCCCATTTGCGGCCCGAAGCCAGATCTGGCCCGTTAATTGTTCGCCAAATATTCGGGCCCAACTACAGCCCAGTGACTTTAGGCCTGTTAGAGGCCTGATGTAGACATGGGCCCATTTCAGCCCGGTGTGACTTTCGGCCTGGGAATGGCCCGTGCTGCCCATGGGCCATATATGGTCCGACGGGACATCAGGCCCACTAACGGCCCGTGCTAAAGGTGGCAACAGTTAAGCCCAACGTGACTTTGGGCCTGTTAAAGGCCTGTCGCGTAATTCAGCCCGTTGATGCCTGTACTAAGCTTTCGGCCTCTTAAAGGCCCATGATATCAGTGGGCCAACTAAGGCCCGAGATATGTTTCGGCCTGGTAATGGCCCGTGAGCTAATTGGGCCCATAACGTCCCGGTCTACATTTTGGCCTGCTGAAGGCCGATCGACGACTAGTGAAAATTGAGGCCCAACATGCATTTTGGCCTGCTAAAGGCCCATGGTTTCATCTCGGTCGTAACAAGCCAGTACAATATTCAGCATGTTAATGGCCCAACGCTACCTGGGCCAAACTAAGCGCTGGGTCGACAAAAGGCCCAACTAAAATATAGGCCGGTGTAAGTTTGGGCCTGGAGCAATGTGTGAAGGCCCCAATCATTCAGGCCCAAGAAAGACGCAGGCCGGCCCAATTGTGGCCCGCTAAAAACCTGGCCCGTTAGAGTCGAATGTTTCGGCCCGGTCGACTACATCTGATTTTCTTTCAGATAGAGAATGATGGCAGTAACTAGTAGGAATTAAGAACAAACCTACTCTATACAATAACAAATTACGGCATAGTAACTAAGAATAAACCTACACTATACAATAAAGGATTTAAGGTATATTACATCCACTGGGCATCGAAGTTCGTCACCAGTGATCATAAAGCGCAATGAAGAAGCAGATTACAAAAACTGGGCACCATTGCAGCGTAACAAAATAATACTGAACCGAGACCACTTCCAAGATAGTTCAAGAAAGGTTAGCCTTGCGGGGGAACTGCTGCACAAGCTGCTGAGCAAGGCTATGAGACCGGCCTAGCATGTCGGTCATAGCTTCCAGGTGTAGCTGTTTAGCGATGAGGTTCTCATTGGTGTTCTCCGCAATCTTTCTTAGAGATAGGACTTGAAGTCGAAGTTGAGTTGCAGAATGCCTTTCTGCTAGAACTTGGGACTGAAGAAGTCGAACTGATTCAGACAACGAATTCTGTGAGCTTGTCTGACTGTTAGTCTCAAGTAACTTGAACACTGCATCAAGACAAGACTTTGGGGTTGTCTCGCTATCTTCAAGATGTTTTGCCTTCTTTGCTGCAATATATGTTGGGTTTGTCTCATAGCCTTCAACAGACTTGTGCATGCCATCAGGCATATCACCCTGAAACAAAGCAGAGAGATGACAGGTTTTGCACGTGTATAAACAAAGATGATAATTGTTTTGTCAATTCTATCCAATTTCAAATTAGAAAATAAAGACTAAGTTCAAAATATCAATAGCATAATTTGGCATTGTTCATAATGCGGGGAGCTTCACCACACTACTGGATTACCATGTCAACATAACAAGCATAGATGAAGGGAAAAGAAAATCATTGTATCTATTTTGGATAATGTGCATGGCATGTTGTTCATATCATCAGCCACATCAGTAAGATAAAACAGGAGATGACAAGGTGCAAACATGGGCTGCTTCACCACACACTGGATTATAGATCCACAAAACCAAGCATACATATAGGGAGTATTAAGTAATGTGCATGGTATGAATAAGAAATTTGGTTTTACAAGTAAAACTTAGAACTTACGGTTCTTACGAACATGCATTTTGGTAGAAACAGCAAACTAAACAATAGTAAACGATAGGGAGTATGAGCAAATTAAACAGCAGATGAGGATAAAGGCTTTAGAAGGACTGACTTACATTGACAGTTAACACCGGCTTAATAATGCCCTTCTCCATGTCAAGGGAAGGATAAGTCAAGAATTTCAGCACATAATCTTCTTCATAAGCATTGCCTGTACTCTACATTTTGTAGAGAGTAATTATAGATATGATAATACTGGAAGGGATAGAGGATAATGAAGATAAGATGCAGATTGATGCTACATAATCAACTACCAATCCCTGGAAGTACAAGCATTACAGGACAAAATGTACTGACAAGAGCAATGGGCTACACTTCTGCACTGGCATTGTCTGTGTATTCTACTTGTTGGTAAGATTAAATATAGATCTGATCTTTTTTAGTAAATGGTGGGCGAGGGAGATAAGATGCAGAATACTACAAAATGAACCAATCCCTCTTCCCATAATACAAGAGTGTTTTGAACACTGGTGTACTATACAAAACATTCTTATATTATGGGACGGAGGGAGTAGCTGTTAATGTAAGTACAGTGATAGACCACGTTCAGTCCTTACAAGAGGACTGCAGAGCTAAACCTCTTCAAAAGCATTGGGTTGATTCTAAATTTGTGTAAGAGTCCATACGGATCTTATAATGTCCACCAAATGGACGATTACGAGGCTAACATGTGCAGTGATGCTACATAATCAAACTGCTATGAAAGTAAGTATGGTCATACAGGGCAAGAGGTACTCACAAGAGCAATGCAGTGTGCAGTATAGTTGCGAGATTCTGTGGTCCCTTGAGAACGAATGTTCTTCTGCTAACAGTTTTCGTACAAGTGAGACATTAAGGCAAATGCAGAAATGTAGTTCAAATTGTGATGTGATGTCATAGACAGTACCTTACGCTGCAGCCGAGACCAATGTGTAACAAGATTATTCTAGTCACCATCGGATAAATGTAGCACCGGAGACTTTACAGAAATTTTGTTCAGAGGCTTGCCATCGAAGTGCGCTGGCCTCAGGTAGGAATGATACTTCATCAACGAGTCCTTGAAAAGCGCAACCAACTCTTGCTCGTCATCACAATCCAGTTTGCTCCTCGCCTATTTAAAAGAATGAAATCTTGTGTCTTCTGTTAGCATAAACATATGCAGTAATGACCATGAATAACATTAGTACATTACTTACGCGTAAGTTGCAGAGGAAGACTGGAAATTGTTTTGTGTCTGTGGTATAATCTTTCCATGAAGGGAAGATGCGCACAAAGTTCCTGACAACAACATAAGCTTCGTCTTCTAAACTGGGAAGAAATGGAACATGGGTCCTATTTTCTGCAATTGGGGCTCTCTCTGGTTCGAAAAGGGATTTGGCAACTGGATTTGGTATACTCTTTGCTGGAATGGGGGTTTTGCGTCGTACAGCTGGTGCTATGTCAACTGGCATAATCATACTGTTTGCTGCAGTTGGGGTCTGCTGAGTTGGGGCATCAGAAATGACCAGTGTAGTAGGGCTAGAGTCTGCTAGAGTTGGGGTATTTTGTGGGTCAGGTGATATTGCAACTACACCTAATGGGCTATTTGATTTATTAGGTGTGAGTACCTTTTCCAAATACTTTGCTTGTGCTCCTCCATGATCAGCAATCGCCCTCTTCCTTTTGAACGTTTGATACACAAGAACAACATTTGAATGGATAAATATGGTATGATGACAGATGGAATATGTACTGAAAATGGATAGGCAGGGCGTATTCACATACACGATGTCTAAACTAAGCTAATGGCAGTTCAACAAAGTAGAAGCAATGCAAAGCATCAGTTGCAAGATATGTGTGAGCAATGTAACCTTGGAAAGTTAGAGCAAGTACCTTGATGGGTGAATAAGATAGGGCATCTTCCTCTGACTCCTCCACTAGGGAGCTACATTGACTTAGGTCTTCCTCTAGCTCAGAATCACTGTTAGGATCATATTCTGAGCATGAATCTGTAGGTGGAGAGCATTTGCATTGCATTGCATCCAGACTTGATTTCAGTCCCTTAATGCCAAGTTTGAAAGCCATGGCATTGTTCTGCTTTATTCTTTTCATGTGCGCAAGCTCATAATCATTATGATACTGTTCAGAATCTGAGATTCATGAAAACATAAAAAGTAGTCAGATTATATATGGAATGCATTGCGGATTCAACTCGGAGAGTGTCTCCCTATAAACCCCTGCATATGCAAAGTTCACCTCCCCAACCGTGCTGACCAGACCACACACAGAAATACAAACCCCTGATGTCTCTATAACAGGCAGGCACACATTTCAAAACTGAAGTAGGAACATTAGAATCATATGAAATTCGTATTTGAACAAATAAACTAAGCAATTATGATTGGCGTAATGTTTAGCTTCAAGGGTGGAGTGTTGGTAGTGCGACACAAAGCAAGTAGGCAGATTGTATTCCATGTAAAAGATCGAAAGCTATGTAAAAGCTGGAAATGAAACTTTCTTTCTATACAATGAAGTGTTCGTTACCCACACATGATGGAAGAGATTACATAGAGAAATACTATTCACTCATGTCTACGGTTCCATTATTTAGAAACAGGGTGGTCCACCCTAAAAGAATATTGACAACAAATATGACAAGGCAAGCATAGATGTAGTGAATCAATCATTTACTTGTGAGCTTATTAGGACAAGTATGCAGAATTGTAACTGCAGTAAGAGACCATCCAAAATCTGAATGAAGAAGTTTGTCTAGCACTTATTGTTTGCAACTAATCGACGTGAATAAATGGATATTATATCGAATGAGTAAGAAAGACAAATAAAATTGTCAACAAACCTAGCTTGCAGTAGTAATCTGGGTCAATCTCACTACGACCAACAATCCAAAATGACTAGTTTCTGTTCCGAGGGCCGGAATTTTGAGTAATGAATCCTAATGATAGTCCTGCCTAATGAGTAATGAATCAATTAGAAAATGGGTGATGAGGAGTGGCTGCTGAGTGTTGAGGACGTATCTCAGGATAAATCGGGTTGGCTTGGTGGGTGTTGCACGCCTGAGCCCTGAACGGACTGGGAAGGTAGGCCCGGCGGCGCGCCCGGGCAGCGGTGACGATGTTGGGCGAGCGGCTCCTGGCCTCATGTTAGTCCGGCGTCTCCTCCTAGAGTCATGCCATCCGGGGACGGCAAGTCGCCGGCGAGGCCGGCGGCTGGGGGCGAGTAGAGATCGGAAGCGCGCAGCAGAACAGAGGGGAATCGGGGCCTGGGACGACCCAAAATCCCAGGGTGGGCCGGCCCACCATGGGCACCCTATAGAGATACACACCCGAGCGGCGAACATGCATTTTCGAAACTCTAAGCATATTTTTTTATGACACGAAGCACGTATTCTGATCGTATAGTGATCATAAAAGGGAGAAACTCTAAGCATATTTCTTTTAGCAAAAGAGGGTTTCCCCTCCGATTTCTATTAAAGAAACCACCACGGAACCAACATGATCAATTAAACCCTAAGCATGATCAATTAAACCGTATTATGGCTATGCCATGGCAGATTTGAAGCTGCAAACTGGAGAAATGATATTTAGCATCCATTGTTTGCTTCGAACTAAGAACTAAATTCTAAGAGCTGAAAAGAAAGTAGAGTAACCAAGTTAAGATCTATTTTCTGGTTGAGATCAAAAAGTTGAGGAGATATGAAGTACCACCTCTCTTGCGGCGCCGTGTAGGCATCACGGGTGCGATGGCTGTCGGTGGCATTGAAGTAGATCTGCGACGGTAGACGGGTGCATCGGGGGATAAGTCCCATTACGGTGGAAGAGAAGGTCGTGTGAGCGGCCCCGGCAAAGAGGACGATGGCGCCGATGAAGCGAGAGGACGCAATGCAAGGCTAATGGTCCGTCGCCGTGGATGAGAAACGTCCATCTCTAGCAGTGGACGATGCGGTCTTGGTAGGCGCTCCAGCATGGTGGAGGACGGTGGCGATGGATGTGGTGGAGGACGGCGGCGATGGATGGGGTGGCGGACGGAGGCTGGTGTGGGGGTGGGGTGTTCTAGCTCGGACGGTGTATGACTGGCAAAATGGAGGGAGAGGTACGGGGAACCATGTTTTTGGGACGCGCCTGTCTGAAATATGGGAAAGTTACGAACTTAGCCCCCGTTTAAAAATTGGACGTCTTGTCGGTTGGGGATAGGACGGTAATCTCGCATCTCGCCAATATTTGCCCAGAGCGATTTCCGACGAGGAGAGGGTGGTTGGCGCCCATGGTTGGTGCCCACGGTGTATGAACGGGGCTGACAGGTAGGGCGGTTGTGTCACGTCTGAGTGAAGTTACAAACCTTCCCCTATTGAAAATATTTGCCTACATCGATTTTGGCCGAGTCGAGTTTGTTTTGCCGCCCACCGTGTATGAATGGGGAATGGAGGGAGAAACAGAGGTCGTTCGGACGAGCTTGAATCAAATGTGTTTTTTCGCCCATGTTTGACGCCCATCGTGTCGGAATGGGCTCAGAGACGGTCGTGTCACGTCTAATTGAAGTTACTAACCTACCCCTATTTAGAGCAGTGGAAATCGGGCCGATGGATTGTCCGTGTAGTGGGTAGACAGTAATTTCCATCTCCCAAACACTTGGCTTTGGGCAGCCGATGTGGGAGTGGACATTTTGCTGCTTCTGTCGAATTTTGGGACAATAAGCATCCACGTTTACCCTGGCAACTAAATTCGAATGCACTTTGTATTCCTATATGAATCTTTATAAATCATTCTATGTGTTTTTATATATCTTCAAAAGGACGACAAAGATGTATTCCACTATCATATATGAATATGGTTTACAAATGCCGATACTCAAATTCAGAAACTAGAATCCAGTTTAAGGTGAATTCAAATATTTGGAACACTTCATGTCCAACTCAAATGTCACACGCAGCATAATGTGTACTCCCATTTAGATATGTACACAAGCGATGTATCAAGATTCAAATACCGAGTCAATCAACCAAGAATGTACAAAACTAACGGACATATAAACACTTATAGAGTATATGGATCAATAATATCAACTAACATTCATAAGCCAGGCCGCTGTACTTTTTTTTGGCTAAAACAACATCCTTTTTTTAGCCGGCATCTTGGCCCTTTCCGATGCATGCCACTTATGGTCCATCTATACTACTACTATTGTTGAATGCACGTACAGCCCGATTGGCATATTTGTAGGTCTGGCACAGCAATCCAAATGAAATGTCTTCGAGTCTTATCAATTAATATAGACTTGTGCTCAAATAAAATTACAAACCAAAAAACAAAAAAAAACAATTATTACATGATCTCTAAACAAATGGTTTGATTGATTACATGAACAGGCAACACAAAGGTTATTCAACTATGGAAAGAACATTTCACCTATGATTTACCAAGTAGGAATTTAATTTCCTTTTTTCCTTCGGAACCTTAACAATCTGGTCAGTCTCAGCTTGCTTCGTTTTGAAATCCACCAAATATTTAATGGTTGACTTGAGTACTGCTTGTGATTGTGCTATTTGCTTCCTCGACATGTCATCATCTCTAAGTGCAGAAGCAGAATCTCTTTCTACCACTAGTTTAGCCTCTAGAGTATCAGCAGTTCGCAATTCATAATGCATGATTGGGCTGGTGCCACTGTTGTGGGATGATGCAATGTCCATGGGGACCTCGCTCTTTGATCTTGGGCTAACCTGTTTTGCCATTAAAGTTCCGATTGGATTCAGAAAAGTTGAAGTTAGCAAAACATCTCAACTGGGAGTTATAACAGCAAACCAGTTAAACAAACAAGGAATTAAAGAGTTTCAATTGGATGCTAAAAAGTACAGTAGTTATTAACATCATTGTAACCCGTTGTTGCAGCAGCAAAGTAGTTAAACAAACAAGTAGATATTTAAGTTAAGGCAAACAGGTAATTTTTAACAGTAAGTATCAAACACATAGATAGGCGCAGTCTACAATATGATTAACAGGCTGTGCCATTATGTAATCAGTAGCAAACTAAATTAAGCCAAGCAACGTAATTGAACAATTTTGCAATAAGTGGCTAACTAAAATTCCGAGAAGCAGGTAACTGAACTTACGCTAGTTCTTTGTACAGGCACACTGCAACTTCTTTTTCGCTTACAAGGTTATACAAAGGAGTCCATGGCATCAATTGCTCGGATACGCAGTCCCAATACTTCTTTATTCCCACACTGCATGGGTAAGTCGAATGGTTAATCTAGTAAGATGGTGCGTCCTTGATATGTTATATGAGGACGTGTAGTCAGACTAGTTGTAGCCAAACACATCACACTGGCTTTTACTGTATATTTCATGCGATTACTTTTGGCATATTGAGATCTAAGCAATCTACAATAGGATGAAAAGACTGGCATCCTTCACATTATTGGCGAACTCAGTTCATAGAAACAAGCAATTCACCCACTCTGTGGGTAAATCAAAAGCGCCACTGGAATATTTTTCACTATCCAATCATACATGCAAAAAGGGGCGACGCCACCATAGGGGCTGGTATGGGCGGCCGCCTCAGGTGGCTGGAAAGTGTGCACCTAGTTTGAGTCGTCCAGGTTGGCCCATGCTAGTTTTGTTCGTCCCAACGCACGAGCAGGCAATGTAAAAAATGAAGAAAAATGTTTCAATTTGGATGGGCCAATAACATAAGTGCAAGGCAGGCCCTATAGCAGGCTCGCGGCCCATACGAGCGCCTCCCATATCGATCGACAGCAGGAAAAATCCCAATTCATTCGCTCCAGCCTCTAGTCTGGTTTGCTCCTAACCTAGCCGCGCTGGACAGACCGACACAACACTTCCTCGCGCCCTCGTTGGAGGGCGGTCGTCGGGCTTCAAGCGAACGGAAGGACAAGAATATGAAGATCCAACCCTGGGTGTAGCCTGCATGGGAGGCAGCGGCGGCAGCACGTGCATGGCATCGAGCTTGCGCAAACAGACAGTCGCAGCTTGCAAGAGTAGCATGCGCAACGAGCAGGTACATCACATCCCTGATTACATCTAATTCAACTCTTAAATTTCTGGCCAATAGTTAAACCTGGCGATGTTTTAAAACTACTTGTATGTAGGGAATATATGAGAAAATGAAACCAATTTCTACTTATTTTATAACTCCCCTAATCAATACTGAACTGACTGAATCTGATGTATCTAATCAAGTTTCTGGTGCAAACATACAAGCTCATGTTGTTCTTGAGCCTGAAGTGTCTAATGAACAGACTGCTAATGAAGGATTTGATGCAAACATTTTACATGCTCCTGGTGATGAACATATAGTGTCTAATGAGGGATCTAATGCAAGCATTTTGCAAGCTCATTGAAGGATTTAGTGTCTAATGATGATCTACTATGTTGAGAGAGACAGAGATTTGCAGGCATTGATGACAAGCAAATTATATTGCATTTTCATAGCTTGAGAAAACATCGAGGCCATCTACCAGAAAGTCCCCGTATCATGACAACATAGCATAAATACTTTTCTAATCTGTTGTTTGAAACTATTGGCATACTTGTGCAGGATAGATATATTGATATGCAGTTTGCGCACTGGTTATACGTGCAATTATACTTCGATATTTTCATCCAAAGAACGAATAATTCAAGCAGGTACAGACCATGTTTGTAGTCCTTGTACACCATGTTGCATTTTGTGTTTTTTGGTGCTTGCATCATTTAGTGTTTATAATCTGAACTACTTTGGATCATTAGCTAGTTTTCAAAGTGCATGTAGCTTCAAATTTCTCAAGTTATGTTGATTTCCGGAGTGCAAGTCCCTTCGTATTTTTTAAGTTAAATGTTCGTCCCTGGTAACTTGAATTCGTGGATCATCCACTACACACAAATCATACACGAATGCCAGTACGAATTAAATGAAATGCAGGGACTTACGCTAACTCGTTGTACAGGCTCACTGCAGCTCTGCTTGTGCTTGGGATGTTCCATGTACAAGTCCATGTTATCACTTGCTTGGATGTGCAGGCCTTGTGCTCCTTGCATCCCCCTCTGCATTTTTGACATGGCGAATGGTTGATCAAATAAGAGGAATCAACCTTGATGTTGTACCAGAGGACAAATACTTGCAAGGTTATACGGGTGTGCGGGATGTGTACCGGATCCCGTAGAGCCGTCATGCTTCGCTAAAAAATGGATTTGCTTGTTTCCGATGATATCTCCATAAGAAATAAGAGTTAAAGTTAGAGTTGCATAGGCGTGTAAGCTAAGAGAGCAGTGAAAGGATATCCAAACATCGTCGGAACAGTGCACAAGGGAGTGATGTGTGGATACCTAGTTCGGGCCAATGTTTGGGTATGCTCGCCTAGCTAGAGTGTGGGTCACTTCAGAGCCGTTGAGGGTGATGCGCTGGCGTTGACTGGCCGCGCACGGATGCAGATCTTGAGTGGCAGCGGAGCGCCACGATGCAGTGGACGAGACCGTTGGTGAAGCCCCAACGGCCTCGGGGGGCGGAGGTGCGACGATGTGCTCGGTGAAGTAGCCCCGATGAGCTGGGAGACGGCGTCGGTGAAGCGCACCTGATGCGGTGGAACTCGGTGTCTATGAGGCACGTCGGTTGCGGCGGCCGACGTTGTCGGTGGACCACCTAGTGCGGTGGACTAGGGCATAGATGAGGTAGCTCCGATGCGATGGTGAAGCGCGACCGTCGTCTTCGTCGTCGTTGTCCGGCACAGAGGTGGGGAACGGTGGGGAAAGAGACGAGACGAGGGGCGATTCGAGGGATGGCGGCAAATTAGGGATTTGAGCAATCTGGGCGCGGAAGGGGACGGTGGAGAAGAGAGATTTTGCAGGGCTGGAATTTGGGCCACCAGATATTTCAATCCGAAACATGGAAGCGCGAACTTATATTGTCGTCGTCCTTTTTTGGGGGGAGGGGGTGGGTGGCTGGGTGCTACGCGTCCATCCGACACACGTGACCACCCTGACAGGACTATGCTTCGGTGCCTTAAGGCACCTGCCTTTGTGTCCATGACATGTGGGCCCAACAGGTGGCTGGCCCACATGTGAGACACCCAAGGGCAGTTGCCTTTAAGGCACCGAAGCAGCGTCCACCCCGACACGACCCTGGCTGCCTGGTGCGCCTACATTTGAGAATGCAAACAAAACGAATCTTCTTTCATTTGCAAACGAATATGTATGTATTACCATGCCCGTGTTTTCCTTGCAATAATTAGTCATTCGAAACGAGATACTCCATCCGTTCACTTTTGTAAGTCGTTTCAAACAACTTAAAATGAACTGTTTTGCACATTGTCTGAAATGTCTTCAAGGTCTTATAAAAGTGAACAGAGGGAGTACTATAAATTAATTAATGAGGAGTTATTTGAAAAAAAATCAAAACGGTACCCACGCTAACGTGGATTAGAGTGTGTCACATAATTAGTTATTTGAATTAGAGTGTGTGTGACGTAGTTAGTTATTTGAATTAGAGTGTGTGTCACGTAGCGATCAGCAATTCTAACGTGGATTTCGCATTTCAATGTATCCATGCTACTTTTTTAATACAAATTCATATGTATATGATGAACACCATGGTAGTGAGAAAACTTTTGGATGGATTCAAACATATGACCTACAAAATAGCACAACAAATTGAGTCAATGTCAACTTTTCAAAACTTAGTATGGCACAAATTAGAAATAATTATCCGTATGCCCGGTCCTCGGTTCAAATCTTACAATGTACACCGAATTGAAACATCTATATTAAGTCTCGTACTATGTACATTCAAATGT
>NC_041393.1:147033816-147050333 GCF_002162155.2 Triticum dicoccoides
CTGAGTCTCATTTAACCTCGTTTTCTTTCACACACAAATGATATATCTCCCTATTCGGGCCTCGATCGACACACTCTATACTCTCTCACGCAGATTGTCTATCTAGGTCAGTCCATCCAAGCCGCCGCCACTCTTTCGACCTCATGCTGGGCCATGCTCACTCAATCTCTCTCTCTCTCTCTCTCTCTCTCTGTATATATATATATATATATATATATATATATATCTGTATGTCTCGATTTACCTCGCTCTTCCTCGGACAAAAAAGATATATCACCATGTTTAAGCCCAATTCGACCTATTCACATTGTATACTCTCTCACGCACATCGTCTATCTAGGTCACTCTCTCCAACCCGTCTCACTCTTTCGATCGCACGGCCCCTATGTCATCGGTTGACCTTGCTTCCTCCCACGCACAAAATATATCTACACGTTCGTGACTGGATCATCTCTCGAGCTCTATCTTACAGCCCTCATACTTACCAAAAGCTCAATCGGACAATATCTCTCCGGAGCATATATATTTGTTCAATGAATGTCGGACCACACTCACTTTGTCTCTCTATCTATATGTCTCTCGATTGACCTCACTTTCTCACACCGTATCTTCCACGCGTTGAAGATACTACCTCTCCATCCCTCGCAAAGACGGAGCTATTTACATTGCGAGGGGCACTCCAACCTTGGATTAATTTGTGTAGGCATTTATTCCGGTCGGTTTAGATTATATTTTCGTAGCATTCGTCCCACAACTACTTCAAACACCGTTGCAACCCACGCAACTCCCTAGTTGATTTCCCTATGGCTCGGTCATCGCTCTCTCGCACGTCCTTTCTTGCCTTCAACGTCGCACCATGGTATTATTGAAAAAACTATGTTGTTCTCTTTAATTATTATAAATAAGCTACAAAACTACACACCGATAGTCCACTTGGAATGGAACAAATTTCGACCCACAAATTAAAGTGCTACAAACTACACACCGAGGGGAACACATGTCATGAAACAAATTTGGACCCATATACAAATTAAAAAATAAAGGACGAGGATCGAACATGCGACCGGGCCTTCAAGGCGCACGTCAATAGGCAACATACATAGAATAGCAATGTTTGTTGTACCCCCTTTGTTTACATAATGTTTTTATATTACCACAGCCTAATTAATGGATAACATGTAATATTATTTTTAGTACTATTCGCCTTCACTTACTGGTGGGTTCCATGTGTGCTCTCTCTCTCTCCTCCCCTTCTGCGTTTAGGCGCACGGGCAAACAGGAAGAACTCGCAGTCGATGTTGCCATTGACCATATCTGGACGCGTTCACAAGTCATGGCACCAGTTTCACGTACTAGCAGCACTAGTCAGTGTGTACGTGCAATGCACGTTAATTTGGAAGTATATTAAGTGCATGCGGATATTAACTACTAGGATATTATTTGCGTGTTATCATGTGATTAGCACTATTTTTGGCATGAAATTAACTGCACGCTAAACGTGTTGAGCGCTCGACATTGAAGCAGTCTAGGTTGTTGGATGACAAGGAATACATGTGGCTTGATGACGTTTTATATTTAATTTGATACGGCTCTAGCAGAACATTCAATTGATCAAACCATACATTTCGTTCAGTCTGACTCTGACTTTAAATTACACGACGATCAATATAAAAATAAACGGAAATGATAAACGTTCGGATTTTAAGCATGGCAATCCGAACGTTTTTTATGGAAAATTTAGATTACGCGGCGGCGACGGGGGCGTCTCGCGGTGGGAAGCGGCTTCTCTGCCATGCTCTGTGTGTCATCGGGCCACTGACCGACAGCGACGACGGCGTCTTGCGCCGTTGTTGGCGTACTCCTGGACGTTGGCCTAGCTTCAAGGAAGGCCAAAATGTTCTGGACTTCGGAGCGAGTCAACTGGCGGGAGGAGGCAACTGGCGTTGGTGCAAGGAAGCGGTCGACGGCAGCCATCCATGCCACTGAGGGGGGCACTAGCACCCGCGCGGGGACAGGCACTGTCAACGGCACGGCGGAGACATTCGTGTGCACGGGCACTAGCACGGGCGCGCACGTCAGTGCACGCGCAGGCGCATGCGCTGGCAGGTGCACGGGCACCGGCACGGGCGTGCGTGTCAGTGCACGCGCAGGCGCATGCGCTGGCAGGTGCACGGGGATGTGAAAGTCGGCAGGGACCTCGTGGAACCCCGTGGCATCAAGCTCGGAGACAATGTGCGGCTCCTAGCCCATCAATGCCACGGGGATGGGCGCTGGCGCAGTCAGGGCAACGGGAGCCGGAACGGGAGCGGGGACAGGCGCGGCGTCTTCCTGCAAGGGTAGTTCAAGCTCGTCCAAAAGCGCCTTATGTTATTGAGACTCCGGCTCGGTGTCTTCCTCATGAAACTGGAACACTAAGGGCAGACCATCGTGATGCGGCATGGCGTACGTTTAGGTCAGGCTAGTTGGAGGTATACGACAGGAGAATCGGAGAGGAAGAGAGAGGATTGTAGCGATACCAGGTAGTGCGGGGTTGATTTTAAACTGCGGCGCCGGCGACATTAAAAGTGGGAGCAGTTGGGACGACGGTGGGCGGTGGAGCCTGGTCAAAGGGCTCGCCTCCCGGTGAGTCTGCACAGCGGTCTGCTCGCACGCCTCCCTGACAGCCGGCGTAGCGGTCTGCTCGCATGCCTCCTATTGACTCATACGCTTGCTGGGATGGCACCTGCTGATGAGAAGCGGGGACTCGTGGCGGCACGTAAATGCCCACGGTTTCAATAGTGAAAGCGTTCGCCTTAACGTGACAGGTCTTTGTTCCAAAATACCTTGGCTCTTCATTTGTGCAACTTGTCATAAGCAGCTTGTCTCGAATTGAAGAAAAAACTTACGAAGTAATATTTGTGCCATATCACATGACCATGCTCAGTTTCAAGAATTTATGCTCACTTTTGGATTTTCTGAAATTTAAGATCCAGGATTCGAAACAATATCATAACCTGCATCATGCAATAAATTTTCAAGCCGTACATCTGTCATGTTATATTTCTTAAGAATGGATTTGGTCAAACATTTTGCTTAGTTAAACCTCCTTTCCGGTTTATAGGGCTCAATTCAAAAATCTCACCAACCAAGGTAGATGGTGAGTGGTGGAACAATTGTTGTAGTTTGCAAAACCACTCAATTAATGCGCTTGTTTTCCTCAAAAATTGTGTTTACGAATGCATTAATTGCAATGCATGCATGCATAAAGTACATGCATTGGTCAATTTTCTCTTAATTCTTGCATGTAATGATTTATTGCACCTTGAAATCTGAACATGTGATGGGGACTAACCAAATTGAGACTTATAAAATGGGAAAACTAAAATTTTGAGATAAGCCCTATAAACCGTAAAAGGATAATCCCTGCATACCAGTGCATTGCCTGATATATTAACTCAAGTACTAGGCACGAACAAACGGGCTCAATTCTATGCTCATCCTGGTGTAGTAGTAGTAGTACTACTAGGCAATGCAGTTGACGGGTGACCTTGACAAGCGGCGACCGAGGGAATTGAACCGTGCTCGGCACGGTAGGTAACGTTGTCTAGTTACTAAAGCATCCCTTCGTTGTTCATCGGTAGTCATTATGGACCGGGGACATGAGGGGAATTTCCTAGGACTGGAATTCTGGCTACGAGATATTTCGACTTGAAACACTGAGGCTCGACTGGTTGGGGTTGCCTAATGTGCGTACCACGCACGCCACCGAAGGACACGAGCCCGTTTTTTAGGATCAACACGAGCCAAGGTCTGGCAGGTACGCCGTTGGGTCCTACCATTCGAGAATATGAAAGGAACCTTTTAAATTGCCGAACGAATCTATGTGTATTACAATACCCGTATTTTCCTTGCAAATACTAATCTCAACGTGGTAATTGATTTATGACGAGTTGTTGAATTAGAGTGAGTTTGTGATATAGTGATCTCAACGTGGATTTCACATTTCATGGTATCCCTAGTAAGTTTTCCAATGCAAATTCAAATTTAAAAGATGAACAATATGGAGGTGAGAAAACTTTGTATGTATCAAGCATATGACCACACACACACACACATAGAGAGAGAGAGAGAGAGAGAGAGACACGCACAAACACAACAACAATCCAATAAGTATAGTGCATCTATTTTTCCAACCCATGCATGTATCACACGAATTCAAAAATACTCCTTCTATTCCTAAATATTAGTTTTTTAGAGAGTTCAACAAGTGACTACATACGGAGCAAAATGAGTGAATCTAGACTCTAAAATATGTCTATATACACCCGTATGTGCCAGTCCATTTGAAGCCTCTAAAAGACTAATATTTAGTAATGAAGGGAGTAAAATGTAAGACATCCATGGTCCTCAGTTCAATATTTAAAATGAACATGAAACTAAAACATGAATATTAAGTCTAGTACTACAGTACATGCAAATGTTGTGTTCAGGCGGAGCTATGATTGTCGGGGGTCAACCCCTTGACCTTAGATAAAATTGTGGAGCTCTATTTAGGGTTGTTTAGATTATATTTGTCCCCACCCTCACAACCACCGATTGGTTGTGCACGCCCCACCCCTCCTCCCCGGGAGAATATCATGTGCCCCCATACCTTAGACGCTACATGCCGATACGAGTTGCTTGGAGCTTGTAGATCTGAGATATGGCAGCTCACATGATGTGTCTTAATTTTTTTGGAGGAAACCTTGATGAGTTTGAGAATTGCACACAATTTGTACAAAAACTACTTAGATGCCCTTTGATCCCATATCCAACGACCTCGAAGCTCGTATCACCGTAGCATCTAAGATGAAGGAGGACATCATATTCTCATGTATGTAAGAATATCATGTGCTACCACACCTTAGATGCTTTGGTGATACAAGCTCTTCAGAGGCGTTGGATTTGTGACCCAACACCTCCTCGGTGGTTCGAATGTTTTTTTGCAGATAAGCCCTGAAAGAGTTCGGCCACTGCTTACAAGCACAAAGACTGCTTAGATGCCATTGGATCTCAGATCAAACAACCTCCAAGCTCGTATCACTGTAGCATCCAAGCCGCGATAGCACCTTATGTTTTCTCGCACGGGAGAGTGTGAGGTGCTCCCGCACCGTAGATTCTATGGTGATACGAGTTCACTGAGATCTAACGGCCCACAGTAGGAGGTTTGAATGTTTTTGCAATATACGGCTGATAGAGTTTGGGAAATGCGCAGAAAGTACAAGTACTATGCATGTGCCATCTGATCACTGATCATACGACCTAGATGCTCATATCACCGTAGCGGGTAATTAAGCTACGGGGAGCACCTAATATGAGCACCGGGGAGTCGTTGGATCAAAGATGCAGCGGCACACACGAGGCCTGAATGTTTTATCTGCAAAAAAACTTTGGAGAGTTTGGAAATTGCGCATAATCACAAAGACTACTCCCAAGCCATTGGATCTCACTTCCAACGGTGTAAAAACTCTTATCACCATAGTATCTAAGCTGTGGGGTGGATGTCATATTCTATGCCGCTATCATTCTTGTTCGTAAACTTGCAAAATATGTGTAACTCGTGCTGTTACTTGTCTAACCGCGCAAAGTGTTTGTTCAAAAAAACCATCCTACACTGAAATATCGTAACAACACACGGGGGTCCCACTTGTCATTAATCAAATTTGGACCTAAAACTAACAAATCTGAAAGACGAGATTCGAACTGGCAACCTGGACTACAAAGCGTAAGTTGATAGCCTGAAAAAACGAACGGTTGTTGGCTTTGTCCCATAACTTGATTTTATACAGTACTTGCGTTGACTAGAGTAGAGGGAGTGCCTCGTCAACACGTGCATGACCGTTCTCTCACTTACTGGTGGTTCCCGGGTCTGCAATTCTCAATCTCTCTTCTCTCCATCGTCTAACCTTTGCACAGGCACACACAAAGAGCGGCGCTAGCTTGCCGTGGTGTTATTACAACTAAAAAAAGCTTGGAAAATAGAAGAATCGCCTAGAACAAGAGACGTTGTGGCTGGTCGAGACGGAGCTAACCGTGCCATGTTTGCATGATGAAGCTGTGTGGCTAGTGGGGTGTTTTCGACCGACTGGCTGGGTCCCGAGGTCGAACCATAGGTACTACGTCTGATACAATATATTTTTACACGCACATTTTTCCTCCGTGCCGAGACATGGCACACCCTACCGCGCGGTTTCCGGGTCCTCCCGGGTGGTGCACGCATATATTCTTCCTGACGTGGGACGCCCTACCGCACGTTTTCTGGGTCCTCCTCGGTCGTAGCACCAAAGCAAGTAAATGAGTCGTCAAATCACGAAAGACCACCTTTCCCGCCGAGTACATCAGTGAAGCACGGTGGCTAGCTAGTTGGGCTAGTTCGACCGATTAGGTAGGCCGCCGCCACATTTGTTTTTTCACCCCTTTTTTATCTACTTGCCGACACGCAAATTTAAATATCCACCGCGGCGTTTCTCTGGTGTTTGGGTGCAGCAGGATTTTTAATTTTTTGATTGACGGGAGCAGGTGCGGCAGGATTTTAAATTTTTTGATTGACGGGAGCAGGCGCGGCAACAATTAGTCACGATGACTCCGCCTGTAAAAACCCACTGCTCCCTGATGTGAGAAGTTGTTGACTGGTGTTTTACCGTGGTGAAAACCAAAAGATTCCCCTCTCCTCGGCTGGCTCTCTCCGCCTTCCCGTAGATTGCATTGCCTTTCAGCCGTTTCGCCCCCTTTGCTTCCTCCCCATTGCTTCCACCTGGTTCCATGGCAGCGCAGCAGATCACGGAGTCCGAGGTGAGGCGCCTGACATAGGAGCTCCATGCCAAGGATGCGGAGCTCAGGGCTAAGGACGTGGAACTCCGTGAGCTCAAGGAGGAGAGGACTGCCATGCTCCTCCGTTATGTGCGGTAGTTCACGGAGCTTCAAAAGCGGCAGGCGTCCACCACAAAGATGCTCGAGGCGTCGGCGGTGTTGCTGCAGAAAGTAGGAGATATGATAGGCTGTCAGGGGAGCCGGCTGGAGCGCGAGCGGGTCGATCGTGACGAGGTCCAGGATCGCCTCAGCCACTTGGTGGACCAAGTTGCCACGCACGTGTTGCGTCTGCGCGATGCCTACCGTCGTGGGAGCGCGACAATGCCAGCCATGGGGCTAAACCCTTTTGACCACCCGGTCGACTTCAACGAGCTGCGGCTTCCTGACCTGGTCTCCTTCTTCACCTATATCTCCGAGGAGCTGAGCCATCTCCGCGCGATGGTGGGGGATGAGCTGGACAAGGAGGGGTTGCGGGCTGTTGTCGCCGTTGTCGGACAAATCCTTTCAGGGCTCCTTCACCGGAATCCATTCGTGCCATTGGACGCCGTCTTTGACGATCTTGCTCCCGTCGACCGGGAGCGGGCTCTGCGGGCGGTTGCACCCTGCATCACCAACGTCGTGCGCCTCGAGAAGCAGAGGGGCTTCGGTGGTGTTTAGGCGCCCTCTGCATGGGCATGTCCATGTCTCGGCGCAACATGACCGTTGGATCAAACTCAGACTGTGCAGATTAGTCACTGTAGCACAAAGCGTGTGGGTGTGTTTGGTTGCATTCTCATCTCAATATAGTTGTTTCCTCTTCGTGTATTTTTGTCAACCTACTAGTGTGGACTCATGCACCCTTCATGTTTCATGCACTCTGCCAAACACCCAAAAGTGGGTCGAGAAGGGAACTTTTGCTCCCATCCCGTGCACCCTTCATACACCCTGTCTAACACTATAGGATGTGCTTCATATGGTTCATGTTTCGTGGAGTACTGTAGCACCGTACTCTCCATGCGCTGTGGACCTAGTTCTGTTAACATTGATCTCACCGTTCATTCTCGACCGGACAGTCGAAAAAGCGGTACTATGTTACATATAGGAGTAGTTGACATGCGCACAACATCATTTGTTATCGTCATATCTTACTACACTAGCAACAAGATTGTGTAGTACTGACGTATGAACCACTGCACATGCCTAGTAGTAGGAGCACTGTGTATGTTCAAGTGGCTGCCGTGTTTCGCACTCCTCCGTCGTAAGAGTGGAAACGTTTGTTGTAATCATTTTTTTCTTCAGAATGAAAAATAGTGGACACGCTCTACCGTGCGGATCCTCCTCCAGCCATGCACTAAATTACTCACTTTCGACGACGTGTGGGACAGCCAGCACCTGGGTCCACCAGCCATGCACTAAATTACTCCGTAGTAGGGTGACGGTAGACTACCCCGATCGAACCGCCGCAGTAATGCCCAATGAGTCGTCAAATCACAAAAACCCCTCCTTTCCAGCAGTAAGTTGGACGGACGAAGCAACCATCATTTCACTCTTCTCTCTCAGCTTCCTCTCTTGAAGAAAACCCCCACTCGCTTCGCTTCTCCCTCATCTCGTTCCTCCTTTCACTCTTCTCTCTCAGCTTCCTCTCTTGGATGGACGCCAGAGCACCGGCCAACGTGATGTCTATGGCTCTGGCCAAAACCGTCGAGGCTCATGGTACGAAGAAGTGCAAGCACCCTGCCGAGACTATCGCAGACAAGCTCAAAGCCATCGCCCTGTCCAAGCCCCCCTCTCCGGGATCCCTCATTAAGCAAGTCCAGGTAATGTCTCTTGTTGACGATCTTTTTCTCGATCTTGATCATGTTTTTTCATCTAACACGCAGTACTAGTACTGCTAGTACAGTATAACTTTCTGGGTGATCTTGCATGTGATTTTAGTGTGCCAAATGACGGTTCTAAATTCCTTTTTTGACCAAAACATGCGAGAGGTTGACACTGATTTCTTATAGATTACTTTCAACTACTCCCTCTGTCCCAAATTTCTTGTCTTAGATTTGTCTAGATACGGATGTATCTAATACTAAAATGTGACTTGATACATCCGTATCTAGACAAATCTAAGACAAGAATTTTGGGACAGAGGGAGTAATTTATGAACATCAATGCTACCTTTTAAGAGGGTATATTTGCCTCAGTAACTTGTGTTATGGATATTGCATGTAATCCCTCTGCTCTCATGCCTTTGAAGACCTGTTCTAGTGTCTTTGTTCACTCATTTATGTGCGTATATGTAGTCATATATGGTGTATAATATCAAAAATCATCTTATATTTCTGAATGGAGGTAGTAATAAAATATGGTTTCTGTTTGAATTAGAACCAGGTCCGCAGTGGAGATGAAGTTCTCAAAGTCATGTCGTGTGAACTGGAAGACCTGATAATGAGTTCTACTACTAAACTATCCAGCTGTTGTGTCCTTGTCGCCACGTGTCCTGAACTAGTATTTTCCTGTAGCATTGTTGTCAGGCATGTTCTCGAGGCTGTACTTGACCACAACAATTTCCTGGTTGTGCCTTCGATTACGAAGGGTGTGGTTCTTGTAAAGCTTCCCAACAAATCTGATGTGGCATGTCTTCATCATCATGTTTATGAGTGGAAAGACCACTCGGTTAGGTTCTCCAAGGTTGACAAGATGGTGATGGTGCATGAAGACATCTCACATGAAGTCCATGGCCTAGTCAGTTATGCGGGGTTCATCCCCTAGGTCGGTGGCAAGAAATAGTCTACAGAGTTTAGTTAGTGCAACTTTGCTTGTCTGTAGTAAGTACTATTGTTCAGTACTTGATTTGTGTTTGTGAACCCTGTATTGTTTATTAGTACTGCCGCTTTTGGTGTGTGGTCAGTCCTGAGAACGGTCTATGTTAATGTCTATCCACTCAATTCAGTCTGTACATTTTGAAGTATCCAGATCATATTTTTTGTGAGGACGGTTTATCAATTATGGTTACACTCCAATATCTGTATGCATTGAAGGGTTTATCACACCCACCAGGATTTCCAGTCCCATGGATGTTCGGTCCATATGATTTGTCACGACCTTTGGACTGTCCTGCTTGTGGGAGTAGGCAGGGGCCCTGCATGCCACGCGTAGTTGGACGGTCAATCTTCTGTTTAGTACTTCATAATAGTGATTTCCTGGTAAGGATTCACTCGTGTCACATCAAGTAAATCTTATTGATTTACTGTCTAAATCTTATTGATTTATTATCATGTTTTCTTTTTTTCCTGCAATTTTGTGATGCAGGTTTTGCCATGTGAGATTCATCACAGAATAAACCGTTTGGTTTGCTCTACGATGGCTATTTTTGCAGGTTTCACTTCTTATGTCGTGTCAGTAACGAAGGCACTGTCCATCACTTATATTACTGGAAAACTTGGATCAGTCTGTTGTTTGAGTACAAGCTGAATCCCCATGATGAACTGTAGTTTGGTTTACAAAAATGCCACAATTAGTCCTTCTCGAGTTTAAAAGAAATGAAGAAAAATACTGGATCACGGTCACGGATCCTAGTCAAGTTAGAAAGCTGATCATAGCAGACCAGACACGATCGCCGCTGTCTCGCATAGATCGAGCACGGGCAGTTGCTCTAGCACTAACAGTGGCAGCAGCTCAGTCTGATCCAGCTGAGGATTGGGCACTGACCGCGTCAGCGGATAAGTCTAATCTACCGGAGGATCAGGCATCGACACCGGCACCAGCTCTACAAGGAGCACCATCTCCGGCAGTAGCAGCGGCTTCGGCACCTGCACCAACACTTGCACTTGCATTCGGTCCGGCCCGTGCAGTTGCACTGGCAACAGACTTGGCTGCAGTTCGCACTTCATATACCAAAGTCCTTACAAAAACATCGGTGTCCACCTTCTTGGTAAGCATTGGCCGCCCAAGTGCTTTGTTCTTTTTTCTTTCCATGTTGTTTCACATGATTCACTGTGTTGATCTAACTATTTGGGTATGTCTTCTTGTTTGCAAACAGAGAATTCGCAGAGCAACAAGGGAGTCGTTCAATAATCCAGGCGACCGCGGCCAAGTTTCTCTTACCATGCGCAGCCTTGGTGTGAATGAACCTGCTCAATATACTGTAAGTACAAAGGATGGTCGCATGATGATTGATGCTAAAGGATGGTCAAGGTTCAAATCTAAATCATATCTTGCGGTAGGGGATGATGTCAAAATCGAACTTTCTCGGCAAGGAGAGATGGTCCAAATCAACTTTAAAATTCTTCAGTAGCAGCACGCAACTGCCGAACTGATCTATCCTCCGAGAGATTTTGATGTAATAATATGGCATGGTGAAACAAGTGTCCTGTGTGTATAATTAGTACGACAGTATTATTTATCACATGGTATATCGTTGATAGAATTGCAACTCTGATTGTTGGTTAGGAACTGTCATTCGGTTTCATTCCAACAGCTGTCGTGCTTTATTCAATTTTGTGTATTCGCATTGCGACAGCATCTAAAACCAGCGCAGTACCAATCGCTTGCAATATGAAAAGTGTTGAGGTAGAACAAATGGGCACCCAAACATGCAGGGTCGGCCTGCGGCCCAAAGTCCAGAACCATGAGCCTATCTGAGTATTATATTCTCAGCTGAACCCCCATAAAAAAAAGCTGAACCCCCATAATGCCCGTGCGTTGCAGAGGGAGTATATTTCTCGGCAAGGTGAGCATGTGATATAAAAGATTTGTATATTTCTTTACAGAGGGAGTATCTCTCTGTCAAAAAATATATTTATGTGTAACTAGTTACTCCTGTCTTTCTACTTCCTTTCGCTGATATGTGGGGCAACCGGCAACGGGGTCCACATGCCATATGCACACATTAGAGTGCACAACTTCACGGTAGATACACCCCGCTCGTAGCGCCGCAGTAATGCCCAATGAGCCATCAAATCACAACCCCCCCCCCTTCCTGCTTTAGCAGTAAGCTGGACGGACGAAGCGGCAATATTTCACTGGGCCTTAATCCCCTTCTCCCTCGTCTGCTTGTTCAGAGAAAACCCCTGCTCGGCGATTGCATAGGGTTTTCTCATGGAGAACCAGGTACGAATTCTTCATCCATCCCCGATAAATCCAAGTCCCTTGGTCGCAGGTAATCCTAGGATGGCAGCCGCCACCGTTGATGCATTTTTCTTCGTACTGAATCTAGTGTGTTTCAGTTGCAGTGCCCAAAGTGCGAGTACACTACAGATTTCTGCGCCTTCGGCGAGACGCCACACTTGTTCCTTCTCATCCTACCACAGCATTTTGAAACGCGCACAGTATATTCCTAGAATCCTCTTCTCTATCCGGGAGGGGTTTTTTTTTAACATGCTGTGTTCTCATATTATTTTTCCTATAGTATATTATTTGCTCTGCCAGAACACATGTACTCAAGATGCTCGGCCTTGCAATAACTGAATACACTAGTTTAATGGTCACGGTGAAGACAATCCATGGATATTACTTCCGAGTTGGGTTCATGAACCAAGAAGATCGCTGCTTTTTTTACGGCCGAACTTGGATAAACTTTCTCAAGTGTTACGGACTGAAAGTTGGTGCACGAATGTTGATGGAAATAGCAGAACCTAGTCTCATCTTCACTGCGATCTTCCACCCTGACGTCATTCCAATTGTTCATCCAATTTAGTTTTGTATCTGGTTCTTGCTTGTTGCCTCGATTACTTCTTAATCCACCTACTCTGTCTAACTAATCACAATTTAACTTTAGAAGTAGCAACGAATCTCTCATGAAGATGCTACTTCTAACTAATATTTTCTTATAATTGGTGGCACGTGTAGGTTTTTTCAGAGTTAAGCAGGCTGCTTGTTTGTTATTCTGTAGTAACTCGGCTGTTACTAATGGCACTGAAGTTGACTGGGACGACATCCACATGTTCCTACACTTTATTGATCGTCTTGAGGTCCTTGTGGCGCGTTGCAATGGTGGAAGGCCACATGGGATATGTGTGCCACTGCTGCACTCGTTGAACAGGTCCAACTGTGTCGAGAAACTTGAGGCACGAGCTGTTTTCTGTTATATATGTTGTTCATAAACTATTGCTTATACACAGTTTTACAGCTGTGATCTTCTTGAAACAGGAACTGCCGAGTTCTATTGTTCCTATACAGATGCATGACCATGGTCGGGTCAAAGTTGCGCTTGGTCACAACATGATGTTTATGTTGACCTACTCAATTCCCCTTGGAGGTGAAAATATACTTATTCGTGGGTGGTCTAAAATAATGAAGGCCCGTCCATCTTGGAGAATAGGACAGAAGATTATGTTCATGCTTTTCCATGGCTCTAAAGCGAATATCCTGTTTATTGACCACGTTGCGAGATGAAGTCACTTTAAGAAGGTTGTGGATGCGTGGGGTGGTGCCTGGGCCTTGTCCTAGGGCTTGGCGGACTCACCCTTGGTTAACTGTAGGCAAAGTAGCACTATTCGAGGCGTGCTTTGTATGGTTGAACCTGTATAAGTACTCATACTGCTTTCAGCTTTGGTTGTTAAGTGCCCCTGCTGGTTTCAGTTAATGTTGTTAAGTACTCCTGCTGCTTTTACAGTCTGTCGTGTTTCTTCAGTCCTGTCTTCCTCCAGCCGCCAAAACCAAACCAGCGTCGGCGGGGCCGTCTGCTTTCGCCTCCCACGGCTGGCTGTGCCTCAGCGCACGCATCGCCGCCCCACCATCTCCTAAATCGTTAACGCCGACGTCCTCCGCGCGCTTTGGTGCGCTCGCCGCGGCGCCGCCCTCTCGCGTTGTCAACATGGTCAACAAACAGCAGGAATCGGCAGAAGTACGTGGAGAGGATGACAGTAGGGGCCCACCACGTCAGCGTATGGAAAAATAAAATGCTTCCTCCTAGTGTTTTCCTGACATCTGGGACCCACGACATTGTGAGCGTATATAGTCAATAGACAAGAGAATAGCACAAGATCGGCTGACACCTAGGACGTAGCTACTCGAGCAGTATTTTTTTGTTTGGTATTGTTGAGACGGAGCAGGGTTTGAACTAGGCTGTGGCCCGTCTAGCCCAGGCTTATATTTTATGTTCACCATGTGACCAGCCCAGCTATTTTTTCTTTGTGAAAATGAGCCCAGTTTATTTTTTCTAAAGAATACCCAATCCAGGCCTACTTATTTTTCTACGCCCTGATGGGCTGCAACTCTTTCAAGACGCCTGCAAATCTTGATAGTAATATGAAATGGGTTGTAAATATAAAAACAGATGACAAATTGGCAATTACTTTATAATTTCTGATTTTTTTTCACATTTTCAGATTCCTATTTCACTCGGCATTAACCTAATTTAAATATATCTTCAAAGTACTTTAAATCTGGCTCGACATTTCGGTATTAAAAATAGTTTGGAACCCACAGAAATATGCGAAATTGGCCCTGGCCAACCAAAAAAAATGACTGCAATAAATTGCATAAGAAGTTGCCATGAGCTATATATAAATTATTAAAAAAAGAGGGAGTGGTCTGACTTGTGGGCCTGTTTAGTTGACGCGTATGCAAGATTGTTTTAGTTATTATATACTACGTCAACAAACGATTCTAGCAGACGTAACCGTTGGATGTCAATCCAACGGCCGTCGTGTTTCTTCAATCTCTGATCTTCTTGCTCCAGCCGCCAAAGCAGCGTCGGCGGGACCGCCTCCCGCCTCCCGTGGCCGGCTGTGCTGCCGCGTAGGTCTCAGCGCCCCCTACTACTCTCCGCGCGGGCTTCCACTGCCGCATCTTCCCCGGCTCCATGTTGTCCCCTTCCTAGGCCTCATCGTCGTCCACCGCCGTGGTGCTCTCGGCGCGGCATGGTCAATGTGGTCAACGACCGACTTCCATCGGAAGAGTACTGTATGTGAAGAGGCTAACAGCTGGGTCCACGCAGCCGCAAGGAAGTGCCTCCTTATTACGTGGAAAATAATTATTCCTCCACCTGACAGCAGGGACCCACCGGACACCGGTATTTCGCGAAAAAAACATTTCCCCTGACTATTGGGACCCACAGGACGGGCCACCGTATTTCGTGAAAAAAACGTTCCCCCCGCTGTCAGCTCGGACCCACCGGAAGTGCCTCCTTATTACGCACAAAAAAATGAATACCCCCTGCTAGCTAGGACCAACCTTAGTGGGAGGCTGACTTGTGGGCCTACTAAGTTGACTGGGACGGAGGCCTTTGTCAACTTTAGTCAATATATGAATGATTCTAGCTCCAGTGACCATACGATCTCCATCCAACGGCTGTAGTGCTTCTTCAACCTCTGGTCTTCTTGCTCGAGCCACCCAAAGCAGCGCCGGTCGTGTCGCCTGCTCCTGCCGCCCGTGGCCGGCTGTGATGCCGCGGAGGCCTCACCGCCCCTTACTACTCCCACCGCTGGCTAGGCCATCCCTCTACGCACCCACACACCCTGTTATTCTGCGGCGATGGCAGCCTCACATTGCAGCCGAACGAGTGAACCCTCATACTCCTCTATGCGTGGGCATCCACTGCCGCGTCTTCCCCGGCTCCGCGTCGTCCCCTTCCTAGGCCTTGCCATCATCCACCGCCCTGGTGCTCTCGACGCAGCATGGTCAATGTGGTCAAGGAATGGCTTCCATCGGACGTGGACTGTACGTGGAGAGGCCAACAGCTGGGTCCACGGCCGCAGCAAAGAAGTGCCTCCGTATTACGCGCAAAATAATTATTCCTCCACCTGACAACAGGGACCCACCGGATGGGCCACCGTATTTCGCGAAAAAAACGTTCCCCCCTGTCTGCTAGGACCCACCAGCTACATCTTCGCACGCAAGGAAGTGCGTCCGAAAAAAAACAATTCGCCCCCCTGACTGCTAGGACCCACCAGCTACATCTTCGCATGCAAGGAAGTGCGTCCGGGCAAAAAAACGATTTGCCCCCCTGACTGCTGGGACCCACCAGCTAAATCTTCGCACACAAGGAAGTGCGTCCGGGCAAAAAAACGATTCACCCCCCTGACTGCTGGGACCCACCAGCTACATCTTCGCAGGCAAGGAAGTGCCTGATAGTCGGGACCCACCTGGTCGAAGTGTATGTAGCGTTGTCATTCTGGTCGCGAATGTGTACGTACATACTGGTCGATGTAGAGGCACGCACGTGTCGTAGTAGAGGCGTGCACGTGTCGATGTAGAGGCACGCATGTAGCATGTACACGTACGTACAGCGGCGAGGGTGCAAGAAAGAAAATACGGCCACGTACGTACATACGGGCAGGGTCTCGAACTCCTACTCGCGCATACGTACATGGCTGGGTCGGAACGGAGAAACAGCGTCGTCGTCGTGTTCATGGGGAGCCAACCGGCTGGGTCGGAATGGATTGCGTGGTCATGTTCATCGGGAGGGCTTGGACGGAACAGGCGATGGAAACGAGGCCTGGCGTACCGCACAACGGAGGAAACGGACCTCGTACGTTCGGAACGGGGTCCTGTTGATCGGGAGGGGTGTGGCATACCGCAAAACGGAGAAAACGGACCTCCTACATTCGAAACGGGGGTCCTGTTGATCGGGAGGGGTGTGGCGTACCGCAAAACGGACGAAACGGACCTCCTACGGTCGAAACGGGGGTCCTGTTGATCGGGAGGGGTGTGGCGTACCGCAAAACGGACGAAACAGACTTGTGTTGGAGTGCTACGGTCGAAACGGGGTCCTGTTC